>NC_091205.1:13049549-13349549 GCF_040958095.1 Procambarus clarkii | reverse complement strand
TTGAGTTAGTCTTTGGCCATAAAGTTCGTGGACCCTTGCAAATGTTACAGGAGAATCTGTTAGGGAACGTAACGTTAACCGAAGGTTCGGCTTTCTTTGCGCAACACCACCAGAGACTCAAGGACTGCAAGGCGGCTGCATTAAAGTATCTTGGCAAGGCCCAAGAAAAGATGAAGGAACGTAACGATGCTAAATCTAAGTTACGGGTATTTCAGCCTGGCGACCCTGTCCTGGTGTTAAAGCCTCGACTAGGGAACACTATGTCCCACAAGTACGAAGGCCCCTACATTGTGACAGAAAAGACTGGGGACCTCACGTACAAAGTGAGGCACTCTGACAAACGTAACCAGGTAATGCTCATACATGTAAATCGACTGAAGAAGTTCCAGGGCCCCAGGCCCATTGCACTAACCAATGTTTCCATTTCCAGTGAGAGAGGGGATGATTGTTCTGGGGACCCAACTAATCTCATTTTCAATAATTCTAGTCTGTGAATGCTGTGGAGGGACTGTCCCATTTGCAGATGGCCCAACGTGAAGAGGTGCAGTCGTTGGTTGATGAATTCTCCAGTCTGTTCGGGGAGGTCCCGACCCAGACTGATGCCATTTGCCATGATGTCGAGTTGACGGACTACACTCCCATTCGCCTTCAACCCTATCGGATGAGTCCAGAAAAGAAGGCCATCGTACGGAAGGAGGTCGACTTCTTGCACCAGCACGGCCTCATCCGGCCGAGCCAGGGCTCTTGGTGCTCGCCCTGCCTTTTGGTCCCCAAACCAGACGGCTCCTGGCGATTATGCACCGACTATCGGCAGCTCAACAAGGTGACCATTGTGGATGCCTATCCGCTGCCCCTCCTCGAGGACTGCATCGACGAGTTGGGAAATGCCAAGTACGTTTCAAAATTCGACCTCTCGAGGGGGTATTATCAAATCCCACTCACTGAACGTGCTAAACAGCTAACGGCGTTTGTGACACCCGAGTGTGTTTTTGAGTATCAAGTATTACCGTTCGGCTTGCGTAATGCTCCGGCCACGTTCCAGAGACTCATGAACTCTCTACTCGCTAAGGTGCCAAATTGTCGGGCGTATTTAGATGATATCGTGCTGTTTGACGGTAATTGGGCTGACCACATAGCTAGGTTATGCCAGTTGTTTGCCATCTTGAAAAGGGCAAATCTTACCTTAAATGCTAAAAAGTGTCATTTTGGCCAAGGCACAGTGACGTACCTCGGTTATGAAGTGGGCCAAGGAAAAGTGTTACCTCGGCAAGATAAAATCAGTGCCATTCTGGAGTATCCAGTACTAAAGTCTAAAAAGGACGTTCAAAGATTTATCGGTATGTGTGCGTACTATCGACGTTTTTGTCAGAACTTTTCCTGTGTTGCCACTCCTCTCACAGACTTGTTGCGGAAAGCCGTTAAATTTAAGTGGTCATCAGACTGTGCAGAGGCATTTAAAAATTTGAAATTGATCTTAGCTTCCACCCCAGGACTTGCTAGTCCAAGGTTCGACCGACCGTTTAAAATTCATGTTGACGCGTCTGACTCGGGTGCTGGTGCAGTGTTGTTGGAAACTGGGGATGATCAGGTGGAACACCCAGTATATTATTACTCTGTGAAATTCGACAAGGCACAACGCAATTATTCAGTGGTAGAAAAAGAGGCGTTGGCGCTAGTGTTAACATGTAAAAAGTTCGAAGTTTAGATGTTCAGATTCAGATTCAGATGTTTATTCAGGTAAGGTATATACATACAAGTGATGTTACATTAATGGATTGATATATAGATAGAGCTAGTACATACAATGCCTAAAGCCACTATTACGCAATGCGTTTCGGGCAAGAAAAACATTAATATCTAGAACTTAATACTAATTGAGCATAAAGAATAAAAAGTGTTGAGAACAAATACAAATAAAGATAAAAAAAAAGGGGGAACATGACTGAAAAAGCAGCACAAATACAATAGGTTGACAAACAGTGTTGATTAAAAAAAAAGAAAAAGAAAAAAGAAAATTTACCTCACAGGTAATATAGTGGAAGTGTACACGGACCATAACCCACTAGTTTTCCTGACTCAGATGAAGGGTAAGAATAAACGCATCCTCAGGTGGGCGTTGTACCTACAGGACTTCAATCTTTCCATTACCCACCTACCGGGCAGACTCAACGTGATAGCCGACGCTCTGTCCCGGTTGCCTGAATAACATTCATCTGAGCCACAGAAAGCCATTTACCAACTGTCATGCTTTAGTTAATTTTTTTTTAGGTTCTCCTGTGACATTAAATATTCCGTGTCCAATTTCTTTACTTCCCTGTTCTTTTATTTTTTTTGTGTATGTTTTTTTTTCTTTCAGAGAACTCCTTTGTATTTTTTTTTGCAGAGAAATTGTTTTTGATTGATTTTTTGTTTTTGTCATATGTTTTTTTCTTTTTATTCTCTGTATACTCTTACAAAAAAAATATGCCTACTATTCTAGTAGTCACATTTTTTTTTTCTCTGAAGGGGGGAGGAGTGTTACGACCCTGGGTTCTCCAGTGGAAACCAGAGGTCAAAATTGAGCTATTAAACTTTCTAGTAGTACAGTTCAGTGCACCTCGAATGGCAATTGTTTGTATCTTCCCTGCCAGACGTAAGACTATTATTGTTTCTCAAAGAGCATTTAAAGACTGAGCTGGGGGTTGATTATTAAATAATAACATAGGCACCAACTTTGCTTACAAATACTTTCTAATCATTTGTAGAGTAACAATACGTTGCATAGGGGAAGATCTTTAATGTGTTTAGCTGCACGATCAATTAGGCTCCTTCCGGCACCACGACATGAGGGAGGCTAGCTGGTCGCTAGGAGCGATCTCTTCTCGGGCTGGTGTTCGTGCGGATAAGATCTACTCTGTGGCTGCACCCCTACTCTTCTCCCTTCTCCTCTTACTTATTTCCCTTACCTGAAGTTCCTGTATCCTTAAGTTAAGTACGGGGCATTATTAAGTGTACCTACTCTGGTAGTAACGATTGGTGAGACCTGGGGGTAGTATTTGCCAGTGTTTTGGGTACCCCTAAGTGTTGTGTTTTGTATTAGGGTCCCACGTGGTTTCCCTACCCTAAGCTGCATCCAGCTTCAGTGCTTATCCAGTAGTACTTTACCCTAGCTTGTTTAGTGTAAACCTTGTATCCTGCCTACGTGGACCAAGGCTTTTAACGTAAGATAGTGTGGTAAAGTTATTATTATTATTGTTATTGGTGTGAGTGTATATGGGGGGTTGTTAAGGGGTTAATAAATAAGTACATGAATTACAGAGTATCTCTTCTTCCAGTGTGGGAGCGCATTGATCAACCCTTAGACTAACATATATGGTCTAGTAGCAAGTTATTACTACTGTGGATAGTTTATTTTGGGGGCCGGGCCTTTTAGCTCTCCCATATTTGATACTCTTGTCTTCTAACTACCCTTACCCCTTAATAGTACCAGTTCCCCATAGAAGCCCCACATCTATTTTTATAACAACGCTAAACTGTAATGCCAATCCTGACCTCAAAAGCTTCATAGAAAGTTGTAACAGAACCCATGAGCATCACACCAGAAATAAATACAGTTTTGATATTCCTAGAGTACGACTTAATCAAACTAGAAATGCTCTACAAATCAAGGGACCCAGATTGTGGAATGACCTTCCCAACCATGTTAAAGACTGTACCTCTCTCAACCAGTTTAAGATAAAAACGAAGCTATACCTAATAAATTCCCTGTAACCTACCTTACCCCTACCTACCTACCTCTGTTGTCAACCAATGTCTGGTTTTTTTTAAAGAGCGCTGTTTGTCGACAGAATTGTATTTGTGCTGCTTTTTCAGCTATGTTTTCATTTCATGTTTTCATTTTACTCTTTATGCTCAATTAGTATTAAGCTTTAGTCATTTAAGTTTTTCATGCCCGAAACGCTTTGCGTAATAGTGGCTTTAGGCATTGTATGTACTAGCTCTATCTATAAGTCCACCAATCTTTGTAAAAATTTCTTGTATGTATGTACCTTACCTAAATAAACATTTTTTTATTTATTTATTTATTTAATTTATTAAGTAATGTTTACAGAGCAACTGCTGTACCACAATAAAAGATGTCATGTAACCTGACTGAGTAGAATGCCAGTACTGCAAAGATGCAACTAAGGGAATGAGTCGTAGGACATTAACCATGCCTAGTGCCGGCTAGCCGAAGCAATGTTCCAGTACTCGCAATCAGCTTAATACTATAATTAAAAACAGTGCCAGAGTTAATTGAGTGGCACAGCCAGTACAGTATGCATAAAATATTTTCTGTATACACAGAGGGCATAGAAAAGAATAAATAAGAATTTCCAGGGGTAATGATATGCTAGTACCTAGTTTACATGTAAAGTCTGCAACCCCCAACTTGCACTACAAGAGAGCACTTGACAAATCAAGGGGCCCAGAATGTGGAATGACCTTCCCAACCATGTTAAAGACTGTACCTCTCTCAACCAGTTTAAGATAAAAACTAAACACTACCTAATAAATTCCCTGTAACCTACCTTACCCCTCTATTGTCAACCCATGTCTGTTATTTTTTTTAATGAACACTGTTTGTCAACTTATTGTATTTGTGCTGCTTTTCAGTCATGTTCCCCCTTTTTTTTTATCTTTATTTGTATTTGTTCTCAACACATTTTATTCTTTATGCTCAATTAGTATTAAGTTCTAGATATTAATGTTCTTCCTGCCCGAAACGCATTGCGTAATAGTGGCTTTAGGCATTGTATGTACTAGCTCTATCTATATATTGATCCATTAATGTAACATCACTTGTATGTATGTACCTTACCTGAATAAACATATTTATTTTATTTATTTATATGCTAAGTAGCTGCGGGCAGCCCTAGACTTGGGGATCCGGTGCAGCACCCCCACTCCACAGGCCAGCGAAGCCGGACCCCCACCCCCCGAAGGGCGAGGTGCCCGCTGGCCGCAGAAGTAACTTATCTAGGTAATGGAATGACGTCTTGCCTGACGTAGGAGTGGAACGCATCACTTTTCCACCTGCCGACTGCTCTGATTGCTGCCAGTGCCAGGCCATCCATGGACATCTGCGTGGCCCTGCCGATTCTGAAGGAGTGCGAAGCATAATCGTTTGGAGGAAGCCTAGCGCTCGAACGGCAGCCCGGAGCACCCATGTGAAATCTTGTCTGGTGACCGGGGCGCCCGATTCGCCTAGGAAGATATAGGTCCTGGTTCCATGCCCCGTCATCTTATGTAGTTCGCCATGGCACGGACCGGGCAGTACTTGCTATAGGGGTCTGCACTCAGAGTTAAAGTGGGGGTACGCCCTGCACTGTGCTTGTAGGAGGCAAACGCGATGTCGATCCCTGTCCGCCATAAAGTTAACTTGTCCAAGCGTAGCGTGTGTTACCCCTTCCCCGTATAGGTCACCTCCCCTGGCCGGAGGCAGGCGTAGAAGGCAAGGGAGAAGAGCGCTTGGTAGCAGGTCTTCTCGTAAGTCAAGCGGCAGACACCTCGCAGGGCCCCCAGTAGTCGATGCAGTAGATGTCTGGTCACGGGCAATCGTCGTGCGGGGAGCCATTGGGCCTTGTTGCGCGCTCCCTTAAGTAGTTGTGTGACTAGGAACTGGCGAGTAGGATCCTCCCTACCATGCAGCTTGAACATGAAGGCGATTGCCGCAAGGTAGGCGCTGAGAGAGCGGAAAGCCAAACCTCGGGACAGCAGCGACTGCAGGAAGTTCGCCAGTGTTGTGGACGAGGCCTTGAAGGGACACTCCCGTCCCCTGTCGTTCGATACATACGCCACGTACTCCGCCCACTTATGTTGATACGCTCGCCGTGTCGCGGGCTGCAGGGAGTCGAGCAGCGTCCTGACAGATTCAGGGTGAAGTTGCAGGGCAGGAGGTGCTGCGGGATTGCGTTTTTTTTTTTTTTTTTTTTTTTTTTTTGATATATACAAGAGTTGTTACATTCTTGTACAGCCACTAGTACGCGTAGCGTTTCGGGCAAGTCCTTAATCCCATGGTCCCTGGAATACGATCCCCTGCCGCGAAGAATCGTTTTTTCATCCAAGTACACATTTTACTGTTGCGTTAAACAGAGGCTACAGTTAAGGAATTGCGCCCAGTAAATCTTCTCCGGCCAGGATACGAACCCATGACATAGCGCTCGCGGAACGCCAGGCGAGTGTCTTACCACTACACCACGGAGACTGTCAAACTGGCTTCTGGCTTCTCAGCGAGTCCTGCGTCTCGCAGGAACGAGGGCGGCAGTACCTGCAACCGGGAAAGAGCGTCACAAACTCCGTATAACTTGCCCGGGAGGTGAGATGGAAGAAGCTTAATATTATGGGTGGCTATGGGAGAACACTTGAAGTTCTCAAATGGGGGGACCTCGAAGGGGCCCGCTATGCACCCCAGGCTCAGTTCCTTGTCGAGCATAGGCCCCACTATATGTGGCAGGGCTGTAGTTGCTGGAGGGTTACGAGAGGAGAGGGGAGTCCGAGCCCCTTCGTAACCGAGTAGGAAACCCCCCCGGAAGCCTCCGACGACATAGTCCCGGAGGGGGTAACCCACCAGGAGAGCATCAAGTACTTCTGCGTCCACTGGCGTTGTGACGTGTGTCTTTCTTCCTGCTCTTGTCCTGAGTGGGGCGACGGGAACGATTCTCCTTGGCGGAGGCGACTCGAGGTTTGGCCTGGGGGCACGGGCAGTAGGCAGGGTGTCGCTTGTGGCAGCGCGGGCAGTAGTGCTTGAAGGTGCAGGAGGGGACGGAGCAGCCTGCCCCAGGCGCGTGGAAAGCGTAGCAGTATCCTGGTGGTAATCCGTAGGCCCATGCAGTAGAGAGTGAACGTTCAGCTGGGGAGGCGACGGCGCGAGGCACCACCTGAATCCGCTCCTGCGCTGCACGTTGTACCGACCGGATGTCCAGGTCGAGTCTTAGTGCGGTCCATGGGCAGCCCGACCTCTCCTTGTCCCACCTGAAGGCCTCATCGTACCACATCCAGTCGCCTCGGAGGTTGCGCTTCATGGACTTCACGTAGCGGACATAAGTGAAAAGCGCCCACCCCTCGGCGGGATGTCGCTCCAGGTAGATTGAAGCAAAGATGTCAAAGCCGTGCCCCCACTGCTCCGGCGTCAGAGGCGGCAGGTTCTTAGTGGATAACTGGGCCTCAGAGGGAGTGGCATGGCGGGTCTCTGAGGGCCTGGCATCGCGTTCATAAGCCAGCAGCTCGTGCAGGTCGATGTACTTGTTCGCCCAGACTTTCTCTCTTAGGGCCAGTGGGACGTGCTCGCCTAGCATGGTGACGGTGTTGCCTCGCGTCCCCCAGGGCTGTCCCACCCAAGGACTGGGGGTAGGGGGGAACGAGCTCTCTCGGCGGTACTCACCGTTGGAGGACGTACTGGAAGAGTTGTGTCGCCGCTGTGTCGCGTGTCTCGCCCTTGACCGTGGGCGGCGCACAGGGGGGGAGGCTGTGCGTGTAGGCCGGTTCGTGAGGGCGTCCATGTCGCCCGCTCCGCCGGGGTTCGAAGTCTGGCGTCGCCTCGAATCGGAGGGGGGGCTCCGAGCCTGAGCAATGAGCGTCTGCAGCGTTGCCCAGTCGGCGGCCGAAAGTTGTGGGGGTTGGTCGGCCGCGCCCCCCGTGGCCACGCCGGTTGGGCGTGCATCCTGGATGTGGTCACCGTCCGAGTCAGAGCCGCCCGAAGAGGCCTCCGAGGAGGAGGCGAATCGAGCGGGTTTCACCCTTGCCCTGGGCGGTTGCGTCCTAGCGCCCCTTCGTCGCTGTCCTCTTGTTGATGCCGCCCTTGTCCTCTTCTTCACCGTGGGGGGGTGGGCCGGCATCCCCGTACTGCAGAGAGGGGAAAATATAAGCGGGCGGCCAGGGCAGGACAGGAAAGGAAACATAGCTAAGCGTGTAAGCAAGATAACTTATAACCAATGTAAAGCAAAGCATGGCAGCGAAAAAAAAAAAAAAAGGCATAAGTAATAACTAAAAGTGAGAAACGGAGAAAGACGAAAAATGGGAGGAGTAAAACTGGATAAGGACATAAGAAGTAAGAGAATAAATAACGTATGAAACGGAATGATAAAATAAATGCATAAGTGGGTAGCAGACGAACAAAAATAAAGGCAAAGTAAATAAATAAAGTAAATAAATAACAGATAAAACAGAAAATAGAAATAACGAAAAGAGGAGCAGAATAACCGGGAAAACATGACTAGAAACATTAATAACGCTAGAGAAAGCGTATAAATGTGAGCAGTACAAACAGAGCAAAGGCAAAAGTAATAACTGAAATAAAGTAAATAAAGAACGAATAAACATATAAACAAACAAATGAAAGTGTGGCAGTATAAGCAGAAAAGGAACAAAAGTAATAACCTAAGTAATTAAATAAAGAAAGAATAAAGGGAGAAAACGAATAAAAGGAGGCAGTAGCACAGAATAAGGACATAAGTAAATAAAGAAAATTAATACAGAAAGCAGGGTGGAAAGTTAAACTAATAAAGGGAAGCGGTGCAAACAGAATAAGGGCATAATAAGGGAAACAAAACGTAGTAATAGGCGAGTAAAAATGGGCAGGACAAACAGGATAAGGACAAAAGTAATAGCTGCCATAAAGTGAATAAAGAACGAATAAACGTAAAATAAGCAAACGGAAGAATGTGTAACAGTAAAACGGAATAAGGACATAAGTAAACATAATAATAAAATAAATAATGAATAAACGGAGAAAGAAAAAATGGAGGCATTAACCCAGAGGCAGTAGATAAGTGAAAATAAAAAAATAATAATTAAATAAAATAAATATAAGTAAACTAGGAAATAAACTAAAATAAATTTAACAAACTTTAATTAATTAATACTTAAAATAAACAAAACAAAATGACTTTAATTAATTAAATAAACCAAAAAGCAGGGTGGTAGCAAAAAGCAAAAAGCAGTCATATCTAGCCACACACAATATACTTAGCCCTTGCCAATATGGCTTCAGACCCAAAAAAAGCACTAACGATGCACTTATTAGTATGCTGAACTCGATTCATACAGCTATTGATAAAAATGAGTTCCCTGTTGGGTTATTTGTGGACCAGCGTAAAGCTTTTGACACTGTCAACCACCAAAACCTTCTTCTTAAATTACATCATTATGGAGTCAGAGGACACTCCCTGCAATACCTCAAATCCTACCTTACTGACAGGCTCCAATATGTTTCTGTGAATAATACAATTTCTCCCACCCTACCCATCAACATTGGTGTTCCTCAGGGCAGCATACTTGGCCCTCTCCTCTTTCTCATCTACATTAATGACCTTCCAAATGCCTCCCAACACCTCAAACCAATTCTATTTCCTGACGACACAACCTTCATTTACTCCAGTCCTGACCCCCTTTCTCTAAATGCCACAGTAAATACTGAGCTAAATAAAGTCCATCTTTGGCTAACTGCCAACAAACTCACCCTTAACATTGACAAAACTTTCTATATTCTGTTTGGCAATAAATCCTCTAATCAAATAAATCTCAAAATAAACAATACCCAAATTTGTAACAAATTAGATGGTAAATTCCTTGGCATTCTCATTGACCACAAGCTGAATTTCCAGGGACACATTCTAAATATATCAAAAAAAGTTTCAAAAACTGTGGGCATTCTTTCTAAGATCAGATATTATGTACCACGCCCTGCCCTGGTGACTCTCTATTACTCCCTTATCTATCCATATCTCAACTAGGGTATTTATGCTTGGGGCTCTACTACCCAAAATCACTTACGTCCTCTAATTACTCAACACAAAGCTGCTATTAGGACAATATCCAACTCTGCCCCAGACATCACGCGGTACCCCTACTCAAATCTCTGAATATGTTAGACATTAAGTCACTGCACATTCTCTCATGTGTATTATACATATATAAAACGCTAAACTATAATGCCAATCCTGATCTTAAAAGCTTCATAGAAGGTTGTAACAGAACCCATGAGCACTACACCAGAAATAAATACAGTTTTGATATTCCTAGAGTACGACTTAATCAAACTAGAAATGCTCTACAAATCAAGGGGCCCAGAATGTGGAATGACCTTCCCAACCATGTTAAAGACTGTACCTCTCTCAACCAGTTTAAGATAAAACTAAACACTACCTAATAAATTCCCTGTAACCTACCTTACCCCTCTATTGTCAACCCATGTCTGTTATTTTTTTTTAATGAACACTGTTTGTCAACCTATTGTATTCGGATTCGGATTGATGTCCATAGGGAATGGAAAGGATGGGGGAGGTAGAGGGATGGGGAGATGAAATTCAGGAAGAGGATGCGGGTGTAGAGAGAGAGGAGGTTTGAAAGTTCGGTGGCCTGTCCACCATGGGTTGACATTTTTGTATGTGTTGTTTGTTTGCGTATGTGTTATGTTGGGTTGTCAGTACATTGGCTGGGGGGGCTAGTGTTTGTGACCTTGTTGGTGTCCTAAAGCACTAGAGCCGACGGAGTTGGCTGAAGGAGGCTAATCTTAGAAACATCAGGGTAGTTACACTTCTGCCGCCACGACAAATGGTTTTTTGGTTTTATATTTTTTTTGTAGGTGTTTTATTTATTTATATATTTTTTTTTTTTTTTTTTTTTTATTATTTTTTTTTTTTTTTTTTTTTTTTTTTTTTTTTTTTTAATTTATTTATTTATTTTTTTATTTTTTTTTATTTTTATTTTTTTATTTTGTTATTTTTTTTTTTTTTTCTTTCTTTCTTTATTCTTCATTTGGTGTAGATTGGGTCCGGGATGGGCCACTCATCTGGATCGTCTGGCAGACCGCTTAGTATCTGAGGGCTTGGGAAGGCCTCATCATGGATATGTCTGATCACTTTTTGTTGGAGAGTGATTCTTCTGGTTCTGTGTGGTGGATCGTGGATCTCGTAGTCGCTGGTGGTGTTTTCTGCTACGAAGGGATCTTCTGGGTCTGGGACATACATGTTCTTCATACGGTACAGCTGTCTTCTGGCCAGGTAGCTGAGCCTAATGTTCATTGGCTTCATGTTGAGCGTCTCATGGATCAGGTCAGTTCTTACCCTGTCCCTCAGAGTCAGGCCCTCTGCAAAGCGAAGTGCTTTGTTTTGTACTCGTTGAATCTTCAACATGTTGGATTTGTTGGTGAGGTTCAGGGGAACGTAGGGGTATTCCAAGCTAGGCCTTATGATCATTCTGTACAGGTGGAGCTTGATGTGGGATGGGGCTTGGTTGAAACGGAAGAGCCTCTCCAGTGAGCCCCGGGCCATCGCTGTCTTCTGGGATACGTACTGGGAGGAGTTGAGTAGCCTGTTGAAGTTGTAACCGAGCACTGTGTTGGAGTTTGAGATGGCTATGGGATCACCCCTGATTCTTATTCCCCCCTCATTTTCAATAGAGAAGGCCATACAGCCGACAGTGCTTAATTGGATCTTTTCTGGGTTAGTGGTGATCCTCCATTTCCTTTCCCAGTTAGCAGTCCTTGCTAGTTCTACGTTTGCCTTACGGGTTACAGTTGCATGCTTGGCCGCTTGGATGCTAGGGTTAGATGTTATTACGTGTGTTACGTCGTCCGCAAATTGTACGATAATGGTGTCCCTATACTCTGGTTGGGGTAGGTCATTTACAAAGATGTTGAAGAGAACCGGGCTCAAGCATGATCCTTGGGGGACTCCAGCTGTTGGGGTGAAGGCTGCGGCCTCTTTTGCCTTGAAGCTGGGGGTAACTTGCCTATTCTTAAGGAAATTTCTGATCAGCCTGAGGAGGGTCCAGTTTTGCGCTGGTAAGTCTGCTAATTTGTACACAAGACCATCGTGCCACAGGCTGTCGAAGGCCTTGTGTACGTCCCTCGTTGCAATCAAAGCTACCTGTTTTTGCTTTCGAATTGAGCTTACGGCGTCGTAGATGATGTTAATTGCGTGCTGGGTTGATCTATGTGCTCGAAAGCCAAACTGCTTTTCTGTGAAGAGGTTGTTGTACTCCATGTAGTAGTTAAGACGGTTTGACATGATTTTTTCAAAGCACTTGCCTATCGTGTCTAAGAGGGAGATTGGTCGGTAGTTGCCAGGTTGGTGGGGGTCTTTCTTGGGTTTGGGAATGAATATCATCTTGGCTGACTTGAATGCTACAGGAATGTGACCCGATGCCAGCATAGCGTTGAATAGGTTGAGTATGGATTGCATAAGATTGCCTGGTAGAAGTTTGATCTGCAGCGCTTTGATCCCTGATGGTCCAGGGGCCTTATCTCTGGTGCTTTTGATGACTCCTCTCATCTCTAGCATAGTTATGGGTCTTGTTAGAGGGTGGTCGTCTTCTAGGGTTGTCAGGTCAATCAGAGGGGTGCTGTTAAGGGAGGCGGCATTTTCTGTTGTCCATTGGTTGACACGTTCAAAGTGAGTGTTGTTGAAGGCTCTGCTGTTTGAAGCTGTGAGTGTCTTTTTCCAGACTGCGCCCATGAGGTCAGCCTGATCCTGTGGGTCTTCTATTTTTTCTTGCTGCTCCTCTTCATCTTCGTCAAGGAATGTGTGTACAAGGTGGGTGAGGCTGGGGTTAACTGATCCCAGGAGCTGTCTGATCTTGCGCCAGAAAGTAGCCGGCTCCCTTTTGTACTGGTTGGCCTGTCTCACCAGGGTTCCCCAAATGTGGCTCTTGTGGGTCAGCGTAAGGTCTATGGTTTCCCTTCTGAGTGTTTGTAGGGTCAACGCTGGTGGCTGGCCAGTTTGGTAGTGGCTTTGGCAGGCTCGCTGGTACTCATTCATTTTGCCTCTGATTTCTCGGGTCGGCTTATATTGGTGGTAAGTCCTTGTGGTGGATATTTCACAAGTGGCCTCGGTTGCAAGCTGGATCCGGTTGTGGATGGTGTTTACTGCTTGGTCGATTGTTTGGGTTGGGAGGTTCTCGAACTCAATGATGGGGTCGTCAGCAAGGAAGGTGTCATATTCACGGGCACGTATGGTTCCCAGTCTGGGCCTGGGTGGTGCCACATATCTGAAGGGGGCTGCTTGGAGGGATGTGACCACAGGGATGTGGTCCGACCCCACGTTCTTGCCTGGGGTTACTCTGCAGTGGAACAGGTCACAATCTCTGTTGGTCAGCACTATGTCAGGGGTGCCCCTCTGGTTGCCCGCAAAGAACGTCTTAAAGTGGGGGCCTTGGAAGGAGAGGTCCCGGTTTTGCATTAGATTGAAGAGCTGCCTGCCCTTGAGGTCTGGCCTGGCAGGTGCGTTGAATAAGGCCTGATGGTGGGCATTCAGGTCTCCTGCGATGATAGTGGGGAGATTCCTGTCGAGCAGCTTGTTCAGAGGGATGGAGGGGAGGTAGGCCAGTCTAGGTGGTAGATATGCGGTGCAGACGATGAGGGGGCCGTGTGAAGTGGTGAGTTCTATTGCAAGAAAGTTGTCGTCTTCTACGAGGATGGGGCGGTAGGAGAGTCCTCTTCTTATTAGTATTGCCACCCCACTGAACCTACCCCTGTTGACTTCCCTGGTGGAATATCCCCAGATGGAGATGTGCTGGTCCTGTCTGGCCGCTGTTTCATTGAGTAAGATTACATCTGGGTTAAGTCTGGCTACTTCCAGAGTGAGAAGGTATCTGTTGTTGAAGAAGTGTCTGATGTTCACCTGAAGGATTGTGATCCCCATTATTGACTATGAGACGGAAGTGTTTGTTTGGCTGTAGTGCCAATGTTGTTACATTCGGTTTGGTCGCTTCTGTTTGTGGAGGAGGGGGGTAAAGCTGTTGAGCCAGGTGTCTTGTTCCTGGTTCCGGTCGGGGATTGGTTGGGTTTGGGGTTTACCATACGTTGCTGTGCCATTGGGGGGTCCTCGGTGTCACTGCTGTTCATGATGTCGACATCCGTGGTGCTAGAGTCGCTCTCTGGTGAAGAGTTGTGGGGGTTGCTTGCCCTTGCTCCGTCCACAGGGGATGGGGTTCGGCTGTTCGGCCTAGGCCTCTTGGTGCAGCGTTGTGTGGAATATATTGTTGTGGGGCTGCGATGTTTGAAGCGAAATTTCCTAGGGCGGATGGGGTTCCGTATGGCAAGGGAGTTTGTGATAGCTTTGAGGACGATCTGATGTGGGAGTGTTTCAGGAAGGGTGGACATAGGTGTTTCCCAGAATGTCGGGGTGGAGGGGCCGGGGTTGTTCAGGGAGTTTGGAGTCTCCTGGGCGTTGGTTGAAGCCAGGGGGCGAGGAGTACTAGGGTTGGGGTTGTTGGGTTGTGCTTGGGCCTGGCCGGCGGTTGTTGTGATGTTAGGAGTCAAGTAGGCAAGCGAGTCCTCGGACATATGGACAGGGGGTAGGCCATTGTCTTTCCTAAGTGAGTTCCAGAAACCTAGGAGCTTCACTGGGTTGTCTGGAAATTGGATTTGAGCAAATGTTAGGAGTTCGGCCCCTAAGCTGGGCTTGGGATCGGGGTTTGGTGCAAGAGAGTTAGGTGTTGGGGCCTGTTGTGTTTGATTCTGGGTTTGCTCTGGTATAACCGTGGGGTTATGGGGTTGTTGGGTGCTTTGGTGGCCCACTTGGGCCACCGACTGGGCCTGTTGTTGGTTAGGGATGCCCCAGGCATTTACTGGTGGAGGAGGGGCAGGGATGGTAATAGCTGCCTGTTGGCGGGCTGCTGTCTCTGTTTCATGCAATTGCTTGATTGCCTCTTGCCTGCGGGGACAAAGATGCGAGATTGCAATGTGTGGACCATTGCATAGAGCACATTTGGGTGTTGGGTTTGTGCATTCCCTGTAGCTGTGTTCCCCTGTGCACCTGCTGCACTTGGGGGTTCCATTGTTACATGCATTGGAATAGTGGTCATACTGAAAGCATTTGAAGCATTGCTTGAGCTTGTAAAACCTCTGTGGGTGGATTTTGTCAGGTTCAGCCATGATGCCAAATGCAGAAAGGCCTTGTGTGCAGACTTGCGTTGCTTGCTCCGGTGAAGCCAGAGTAAGTTTCAGTACTTGGTTGTTGCGTTGGGTTGTGAATCTGTGGGCCTGAAGTATTTTGACATCCCTGTTTTTCCTCTCTATTTCTGCAATTATTTCATCATTTGAGTGGTCCATGATGATGTCATGGATCCTATGTACAAAGATGGTGCGCTGGGCTTGGAATTCGGCAGGGGGGTAGACAGTGATATTCTTCTCCCTTAGTTTGTTCACGGTGTCTGACGAAAGGAGGTCTGGGAGGTTTGCATTGGGTACCAACAAGATGGCTCCATTCGTTATTTTGTACACATTTTTGTAGGTAATCTGGGTGACCTCGTAGATCACCTCAAGTAGTTGGGCTGGGGTACGACCCCGGCCAGATTCGTCTGTGAATCTGACTTTGGTCGCCATAGCTTGGTGGGCCAGGCAGCCTAATCTAATCTATACTATGGTGGGTGCTGTGAAGTGTCCAGGTAGACTAAGTGGATGGTGGGTGTTAGTTAGGCCGAGGCCTCTAACTTCTAGTTGCTAGGCAACTAGAGCTACTAGACAAGGTGGTAATTGAACCTATCGATAGCCTAAGCCTGCTACAAGGCTGTTAGATGCCCGATCAAACCTTCGCAAGAATTTCAAGAACCCGGTTTTGGCTACCGCTCGGGAATGATCGTTTGGAATGGCGAAATACAAGAGGTAGAAACAGTTTAGAAAGACAGCCTTATTCACTCCTTAATTCTATGATTAGTAGGTTATGCATTGTGTATTGTGTGAGTGTGTGTGTGGTGTGTCTTGGTACAGGCAGGGAGAGAATGGGGAGGAGAGGGTGGGGAATGGGGGGGGGAGGGGGTGTGGGATGAAGGATGAGGATGGGTAGTTATTTTATTAGGACATCATACTGCTGTAAGCGTCAGTAGAGCTAGGTTGAGACACAGTACAGGTGCCCCGGCGTGTCTTGACGCCGAGAGAGCTAGTAGTCAACTGGCAGTGAGTGTGGCTGGCTGCTACGCGGCCGGCCGGCTGTGATTGGCTCGCTGGCGCACCAATCCTGAGTGAGGTGGGCGGAGCCAACGCTCAGTTTCTCCTGTAGGTGGCGGGAGCTCCTGGGAGCACGTCTGCTCACGGCGGCTGCTGGCTGGCGAGTCTCTTTCTTTTATCCTATTGTATTTGTGCTGCTTTTCAGTCATGTTCCCCCTTTTTTATTTTTTTATTTTATCTTTATTTGTATTTGTTCTCAACACATTTTATTCTTTATGCTCAATTAGTATTAAGTTCTAGATATTAATGTTTTTCCTGCCCGAAACGCATTGCGTAATAGTGGCTTTAGGCAGTGTATGTACTAGCTCTATCTATATATTGATCCATTAATGTAACATCACTTGTATGTATGTACCTTACCTGAATAAACATTTATTTATTTATTTAAAAAATATATAAATTTAGTAAATAAACTAAAATGAAATGCCAGGACATAAGAAAACTTAATAAAATAAATAATGAATAAACGGAGAAAGCTAAAATTGGAGGCATAAACCCAGAATCAATAGATAAGAGAAAATAAAATAAATAATGAGTAATTAAAATAAATATAAGTAAATAAACTCGGAAATAAACTAAAATAAATTTATAAACAAACTTTAATTAGCTAATAAACTTTAAAAAGAGTGTGACGGTAACGCGTTGGTGTTCGGCTGTTCAAAGCTAGGGGTAAGGCCTCGTCACATAGAATTAAAAAAAAATAGAAAATCTGGAACTTCGTCTGTGGTAAGGTAAGGAGAAGACATACAAAACACAAGTAAATTTTAACAATGAAATTTTAATTACGTTAAAGAAAACAAAACATGAATAAAATGGACATACAAATTCGTATAATAAAATCAATCAAAGTAATAAGAATAATTAAATGACAAAATGAAAAGTTACGTTAAGACAAGTAAACAAATAACAAGAAGTGCAAATAACGTAAATATTGGTGCAGGAATATTGGCTTCAAGCTATCACCTCTCTTAGTACACGTAAGCCACAGCTTAGTCTACCAAGAAGACGTGTTAACCGTATGAAAGCACTGAATATTCTGAAGACTGAGGTCGTGGCGGCCCCAGACATCAAGTAGTATGGTGGGTGGAGTGCAGTTGCAGCTAGACTAGCAGCCAATCAGCGAGGAGCCGGCGACAAGACAGGTAGTTTGGCGGTTTGAGGTGGAGCAGGTGTTCCTGGCTGCATACGTTTTGCGCTCTGGCAAACCTTGCTGGTGTTGTCGTTGTTGGATTTTTCTTCCATAGTAGTTTTATATAGATGTATCGACGTATTTTTGGAGGGAAGAGTGTAACGGGGGGTGGGGGAAATAGCTCTCTCTTGTCCATTATTCCACCCCCCAGTTAACTAACGAGGCCGGGGGAAACAGCTCTCTCTAGTCCGTTATCCCGTCCCCAGTTAGCTAACTATTCTAGAGTACTCCCAGAGTTCCTAAGGCAACCTCTCTCGTTCAACACCTTGTAACCTAGGTATTTGACTACCTAGGTGCTAAGACCACAAGGCGTCGTCACTTGATCAGTTACCCGAAACTCTAGAGAGAACTCTAGAATACAGAATCATTGCCACAAACGTATAAGAGAAAACGAAAGGAAAGAAATGAATAATGAAGTAATTAGTGAGGGTTTGGGTGAGAGGGAGAGAGGTGGGAGGAGCGAGGAGGGTCATTAGTTGAAAGTGAGAGTTTAGAGAGGGGTGGAGGGAGAGGTGTAGATAGGTAGAAGTAGAAGAGTAGATAGTAGAAGAAGAAGAGTAGATAGTAGAAGACGAAATGCTGCCACCATCCATTCATGATCATTACATACAAGACAAGGAATGGAACTTGCCTGTATCACAAAATTCTCAAATGATGTGATCAAGAGATCATTATTAGTAGTTCCCATCTTTATCATGTACTCATTCTACACCATGAAATCAGTAACCACCGAGGCTTTCTCACCTCAACTCAAAGCTCTAGGGAACAAAGACGATTTAAATAATAAGTTCATGTATTTCACATACTAAGTATCATAATTTAGCAATTCAATTAAAATGTTCCAGTTTAATATGCAAAGTGAGTCATCATCCAAGAATTCGAGAACCCTACAACTTGACTGCCCCTGATCATCACACAACATATGTAAACACGACCAAGTCACCTTACTGCTCAACTCACCAAGTGTCTCTGCCTATAGCTGGATAGAGGGGGGGGGGGGGTCTGTAGTTGACGGAGACTCCCGCCCTGCCGGCCGACAGCCTCCCTGCTAGGGCCTTCTGCTCTGATGTCTTCTGTTCTGTCTGTTAATGCTCTCTGCTGGATAGCTCTCCGAGTTTATATTGGGGAACCTAGTAGCTAACTCCGCCCACAAGTAGATAGCCTCTGGCACTACCAAGCCACTCCTTAAACGTCGGCTTGTTTGAAGGCTACCAGACTACAATTAAGAGCTTAGCGGAAGCAAGGTGAAATTCTCATGATCTGACCTCAGGTCACTTGAGGTCATTAACGCTTTGAGGTGTGAGATCTCAAGCAGACAACTGGCGCCTCTCAGATCCTTGTCTGTGACTCATGTACTCTATATATGTATTAAACTAACCCAAACACTTTTACAGTGTTACATCTCCCCTTCTCCCCGAAATAAAGTTTTTGCAACACTGCTAAAGCAAGCTAGCTGTGTGCAACAACTTTATTAACGAAAAAAAAATACATCCTAGCTAAACAAATATACATCATCCTACTCTAAAAAAATGAAATATGTAGACAGACGTCCATTGTCTCTGGCTGGGCGACGTCACTGCTTGGTCTTGTAGATAATCCTGTACCACATTTCTTCAACACAACTGCCTCCGTCGCTTCTCCGTCGTTAACGCACAACAACACTTGGTCAACCCGAAAGCCGTTACTACTTGAACTGCGCACAGGACCGTGGAATTCGGTTGTCCCAGCTGATCTGTAATTGGCCCTACGTCAGTCACCATGAGAGACGTATATTGGGGTTCTTCACAGCTATAGGGACTACAAGTTTCGAGACCTTCATATAGTTGCCAACAGTAGAAATCCCATTCTACTCTTCTTCCTCCCTGTTGCTCCAGCACGCCTCCTTCAGAGAGCTACTTCTGACAGCCACATCAAGTCCGCATGACACAGGAAGAATCACTCAACAGAGCAACATGCTTGTAGGAGGGGCGGCCAGTTAAGGCAAACGATCCTGTCTTGCAATTACGCTCCATGCAATGATGCTGATACCAGCAAGGGACACGAGGCATCGTGTCTCACTCAGCTTGTCTTATCTTCTTTTTCTTCTTTCTTCTCTCTTCCTTCTTCTCTCTTCTTTCTTCTCTCTTCTTTCTTCTCTCTTCCTCCTCCCATGGGTCTTTGACAAGCGACCTGGGGTCCATTGGGGTCCGTCCGTCCTGGGGTCCATCCTGGGTAGACCGATGTTGGTGGTACAGACTGGAGTCGTTGTTGCTCCTCTTCCATCTTTACTGGGTCGTCTGGGGTCGTCTGCAGAACGACCTGGGGTCCACTGGGTAGACCAATGTTGACTGACCGAGAGGGCTGCATCTTGGGGTCCCCTGGGGTGGTGGTGGTGGTGGAGCCATGACCTCCAGGTAGTGGGCTGGTCGTGGTGGTGGTGATAAACGCCCGTGAGTGTGGTACACAGCAGCCGTCTCCCTCTTTTGTATGTGCGTCTCTCCTCTCTTCTGGCTCCCACCTGTGGGTGAACAGAAAGGCGACAATATCGTGCTCCCAAGATATGTTATGTGACCCTGTAGTTTGTATAGGGTTACACAGTCCAGTCATACCGCTCTCCTCCTGGCAACGACTACACTTAAATTTAAATAATCCAATTGACACTGAATGATACTGACTGAGATCTCAGGCAGACAACTGGCGCCTCTCAGATCCTTGTCTGTGACTCATGTACTCTATATATGTATTAAACTAACCCAAACACTTTTACAGTGTTACAAGAGCAGGCTCAATCTCTTGAAGGAGATTATCGTCACAAGAGCAAAACAAAAAGAACTTTAATTAATTAAATAAACCAAAAGATATAAAACTGTAAATAAACTAAAATTATATGCCAGGACATAAGAAAACTTAATAATAAAATAAATAATGAATAAACGAAGAAAGCGAAAAAAGGAGGCAGTAACACAGAATAAGTAGGTAAGTGAAAATAAAATAATGAGTAAATAAAATAATAGGTAAAGAAATAATCATAGTAAAAAAAAATAAGATAAGAGGCATAAAGCAGGGAGGACAAATAATCGGATAAAAGAGTAGCAGACAAACAGAATAAGGTCAAGAAGGGAAACAAGGCGTAGTAATAGGCAAAAAAAGAGCAGAACAAACAGGGGAAGGGCAAAAGTAATAACTGAAATTAAGTAAATAAATAACGGATAAACGTATAAAATAAACAAACGAATGAATGTGTAAATTCGAATTCTGTATAAACAGAATAAGGACACAAGAAACTTAAATAATAAAATAATAAAACGGAATAAACGCATAAATGGAGGCAGTAACACAGAATAAGGACATAAGTAAAAATAAAATAAAATGCATAATGCGGGGAGGTAAATAAATAAACGAATAAATGGGGAGCAGTACAAACAGAAAAAAGGCATAATAATAAATAAATATAATTACAATAAAACAAAGAAAATACAAAACGTAGTAAGAAGCGAAAAAGTGAGCATGACAAACAGGAGTAGGACAAAATATAACTGAAATAAAGTAAAATAACGAATAAACGTGGAAAATAAACAAACGAAAGAAGGAGTAACAGTATAAACTGAATAAGGACATAATTAAACTTAAAATAAAATAAATATGGAAAACGGAGAACGAATAAATGAAGGCAGTAACACAGAAAAGACATAAGTAAAATAAACATTAAAATTAATAAATAATAACAATAATAATGCAATAAGCGGGGAGGTAAATAAATAAACGAAAAGAGTAGCAGTACAAAAAAAACAAAACATGAAAAGCGCAGCATCAGGGAAAGAAAAATTATATAAAGAGGAAAGAGAAAGACACCAACACCAGAAGAGGTAGCAAAAGTGGACCCCAGGCAACGAAAACACGATACTTCCTTCAGAGGCAAACGCAGGGAAGGCCCAAACGAACGTCCCCTCCTCCAGCGCAGAGCGGAAGCCAACAGCGCCCCTAGGGACCGAGCGTAGACGTAGAGGAGCTCCAAGCGTCCACTCCTACGGCACTGAGCCCAGCAGGGGGGGGGGGGGCCTAGCGTCCCCCGCTGTACGCGGCCGACCTAGGCGTCAGCTGCTGGATCGTCAGCTTGCCCCCAAAGCTGGAACATCAGCAGCTGGCCCGCCGCCCGCAGGGACATCCACACGTGGACACCGACGGCTGGACCGGTGGCGCCCCCTAGCGTTCTCCGCTGTACACCGCCGCCCTAGGCGTCGGCTGCTGGATCGTCAGCTTGCCCCCATAGCTGGAACATCAGCAGCTGGCCCGCCGCCAGCTGGGACATCCACTCATGGACACCGACGGCTGGACCGGTAGCTACTAGGCCACCAGCTGGGTCCCGGGCTAAGGAGGAGGCCCCCAGACCAGGTTCCCGCGTGGAGTAGAAGGGGCCACGTGGGGCCCGCCCGCCTCCTCCAGCCCAGGCAGGGCGCGGCCAGCTGGGACGTCAGCACTGGGCCCCCAAACAGGGGCCCGGGAGGAGCTGGATCATCAGCTGGGGCACGAGGCCAGGAAGGGGGGGGGGGGGTTGCCCGAAGAGGGCCCGTGGGGGGGCCAGAGCCCACAAGGGGGGACACTGGGGCCCAGGAAAGCAGCTAGGCCACGAGAAGCAAGCCCGGGGGCCATATGGCGCTGGGCACACGCCTATACGGGGACAGTCCTAGCCTAAGAGGGGCACCACGCTCCTCGTGCGAACCCCAGGCGAGACCATACCTCAGATGCTGTTGCAGGCCAGACGCCCTGGGATGTCGAGGGGCCCCCAAAGGGCAGGTCCATTAGAGCGGGGGCCGCAGCTGCTGGTATAGGGTCCATAATGTGCTCCAAAGGCGAATCCGCACTTCTATGGGGAAGAAGTAGACCACGTGGAGTGAAGGAGTGTTTCGAGCGTAGCGTAGCGGAGCTGTGTAGGACTGAGGGGGAAAATCAGAAAGAATCAGAATAATACAGGAGAAGATGCCCATAGGGGCGAGCTTGGAAGTGGGGACAGAAGAAGATAAGGGGGGGTGAGAGGAAGAAGATTTGTAAGAGAAAAAGTGCCAGTGCTAAACCCAGCTGCGTGTCGTTAGGTTGCGGCTTTCGAGGCAGGGACTCAGTCGGGTGTTTTCAGTGACAACATCGGGACATCACAAACTCACAACATCACAGTGATTGGCTCAAGAGCGTCAGGGCTGAACTTTTTTACGGATTGTTTGTGCTGGTTGTTGAGAGCTGAATATGTAATGATAGTGGATGCTGGGTGTTGAGAGCTAAAGTTTAACGAAATACAGAGTTAGGAAGAGGATCATGGATGGTAGAGAAGAGGTCATGGTTGTTTCGTGGTAGTCTGAGAGTGTGTAGGAGAAAATTAATGTGTTGTTCATGATGAGTGAGTAGTCTATCGATTTGTTTGTCTGATAGAGTTTTCCAGTAGGTATTTAGGGCAGGAATGTTAGTACTTTCATGGAGACTTTGACTGGTATTTAACTCTTGCCATCGGGTGTTGAGTACCCATCTTAGTGCTCTGTTCTGTATTCTTTGAAGTTTTATTTTGTTAGTGCGTGCAGATAGAGAAAGAGCTAGTGGAGCGTATGTTAGGAGAGGTCTAATAAGTGCTTTGTAAAGGTGCATTTTTGTGTCAGGGGGGAAAATCCTGGAGCGATTGCTTAAATGTTCACCCCCCCCCCCCCCCACGGCGCGCGCAGCACTCACTAAGCGCTGCGTAAATGTTTTTTCTCCTTCCCAGAATTCCCCCGCTCATTTTAAAATGAGCAGTGGCCATTTATTATACTCGCTCCAACCTCTCATTAGCTTAATGACGTAACTCATTAGCACTATTTACGAAGCTATAATCTTTTCTTTAATTATAGGTAACATTCTTTCCATCCATTCCAACCTATTGGAGGACGGTGAGGTGTCGTCCAATCATATAACAGTCCAGAAGCGATTAATGACCAGACGGGAGACAACACCAAGAACTAACATGCTCAAAAGTAATTAGAACTAGAGACTACTGTGGGGAGTATATCTTCGCCAGTTTTAGAGTCAAGGGTGCTGAGTCTGTCCTGACTGGGAGCAGTCTATAGAATTCCTAATACTGATGTGTCCGAATTCAACTCTAATCTTAGAACTCTAATACTCATACACGGTCCTTAGAATTACCCAAATCTACCCAAAAGTATCCAAAAGTATACAAAACCTCCTAGCATTACGTAAGTAATGAAGACAGTTGTGTCCGGACCACGGTTGTGTGTGGTCGCAAGGTTGGCGCTCTTGGCGTTCGCTGATTGGTGGGAGGTGGAGTATTGCCCCACACTCTTCGTTTTTGCACGTGGTGATACAGGATATTGTGAATTTGTTCTCGATTGTTGACAGCGTCGAAGAAATGGCTGAGGCGGTATGCCAAAGGGGTAGTGAGGAGGACAGATAAAATGATAACAGACCATTTGAAGTAGTAGTGAACAGAAAGAAACGGAGAAATAATAACAGACAGCGAGACAGTGAGAATGACGATGAAATTACAAAGAGACCAAAGAATGAAACCCTATTCAGCAAGACTCAAGACAAGCAATTTAATAGAAGGAAGAGGCTGTTGTTCCCTACAACATGCCAATTGAATTTCCACCAAAAGCTAGCGTGTACGGTACGTCTAGCTAAAGAATGTTTTGAATACCAACCACTCTTATAGGAGGGTCTTCACCGGCCCTACATAACAGTTGGGACTGAACAGGCCGTGGAACGCCTCACGACGGTTGGTTTTGAAAATGTAGTGATGGTTCCTCCAAAAGAAGGTATGTTGCACACAAAGATCATAGTTTTCAAGTTTCCAACTTATTTAGATCCTGACTGTCTTCTTCTTAACAATGATAATGTTCTCTGGGCAAAGAGGAACAGTGTTCGTGGTGACAAACAAAGCCAGGTTGTTGCCTTGGTAAAGGGTGAGGCGCCGGAGAAAATTTTTGTGCAAGGACTAGGCTATAGGAACGTTGCAAAATACGTTGAGGAGCCCATACTGTGCATGAAGTGTTCACGTTGGGGACATATGGCATGGAAATGCCAGTTTGACCCCAGGTGTCGGTATTGTGGGAAAAAACACGACTCGCGAGAGTGTAGAGTCAAGATTGAAAGAAGTGAAAAAATCGTCCCATTTTGTTGCAACTGTCGAGGCAGCCACAATGCTGGTTCCTCTCTATGCCCCATGAAGCCTCATCTGAAAGAGACTAGGACGGGTCCTACAAGCAGGATAGATGTATCCTCGCAGCAAGGAAAGATTGTGCAAGAGGAACATGGAGGAAACAGCTAGAAGCCAACGACAGCCCCTATGATCAATGTGTGGGAGAAAGGGACGGAGAAAATAAAGGCAAGCCTAGGGAAAGTACATCATGCAGTGTAAAAACTGACACCTTGTGAGGACAAGGTTCAGGACAATATGGTCACCTCTGAGGTTGGTAATCAAATTTTGGAGTATCTAAAAAAAACTAGATAAGAGGATTGAGGCATTGGAAAAATTGGCTATGGAAGGTAGACGGGGTGAAACAGGACGTGTAATTGAAAGTGAAACAGGACGTGAAATGGAAAGTGAAACGTGCGAAGAAGAAAGTAATGATGTGCATGACGTAACGATGATAAAGGATAGTCAGGAGAATACACTTTCTAGTAGTGTTAGCGGTGTTCAACCTCCTGTTGTGACACATGTTGAAAGAACGGTTAAAGTAAAACGGGTTACAGAAATAACAAAGAAAATATATATGAATAATATTACCTTCGATGTTAGTAGTAGTTGTGAAAGTGAGGAGAAAGAAAAAATGTTACGGTGTTGGAAGGAAGTTTCTAAGGTACTCTCGTATCTCATGGAATGTGACGGACAGGGCAAAGGTAGTTTTATTATTAATCATGGATGAAAGTAAATTGAGAATATTATCTTGGAACGTTAATGGATTAAAAACTAGAGCGGTGGATGTACACTATTATACTCTTGGAGAGGATATTGACATAGTAGCACTCCAAGAAACTGGGGATAGGGATGGTAGCATTCTGAGGCTAAATGGCTATAGAAGTTTTCACTTATATGCTGATGGAGGAACTAGGGGGGGTCTCATGTTATGTCAAAAGTACCATACCTGCCGAGATAACTGGAATCCCTCAGAGATATAGAGGTATTGAAAGTATTAGCTTGCGGATACAATTACAAGACCGAGAGTTAAATTTCATTAATCTATACATCTCTGATAGCTCCCTTGATTTAAGATACTTGCCAGATTCCTTCTTTTCTGAAGATACACTTGTGGTAGGGGATTGTAATGCCAGACATCCAGCTTTAGGATCAAGGGGGAATGGTTGCAAATAGGAATGGTTGCAGATGGTACCAGTTTTTGCAGGAACATGAAGATGTTCAACTGCTGGGCGAGCCCTCTCCTACTCATTTGAGGGGAGGGAGATTAGATTATGCTTGTTTGATAAATGCTGAGGGCATAGAGGGGAATTGTCTTACTATGGATGAAATGCTAAGTGATCATTTTGCATTACAAATACAGCTTAAACTAAATAAAAAGCATGCCTGCCTTCAGAGGAAAAGGTTAAAGTTTAATGAGGGAGAATTAAGGGGTCTTGTTGGCCATATTAAGTCTTGGTATGATACTTATAAGCCAGTTTCGGCAGAAGCATTTTATGAAGATTTAATTAAGGAGGTAGATGTATGTAATGCAACATTGAACAGGAAAACATCTAGTATAAAAATGCATCCCCCCAGAAAAGAAAATTATACACATGACAAGATGCTTAAGGGGTGGACATTGACAATGAGGAGAGCTCACAGGGATTGGAATAGGAATGGTAGGACTGAGGAAGGGAAGAATGCTTTACTGGCAGTTGCTAGACTGTGTGGGGAGAAGAGAAAGGAAATTAGGAGCACGTATTGGCAGGAGTTTGCAGAGAAAGTTGGGAGTAACAGAAACTTGAAGGAAATCTGGCAAGACGTAAATAAAATAAGGGGTAAAAAGCATAATTTTGTTGCACATCCTGACCCTCAAGGAATTGCAAATGGTCTCGTAAATATATGGGCGGAAGCTGCCAAACTTAGTTCATTACCTGCTGTAACGAGAGAGTCATTAGATTCTTGGAAAAATCTAAGAAAGGATTTTATACTTACAGCAGGTAACAGTGGTGATGTCACTTGCACAGGTATTACCAGAGAAGAACTAATAACGGCGATTAAAGTTGGGAAATCTACCGCCCCTGGGGAGGATGGAGTAACTTATGAAATACTTAATGAACTTGCCATTATGACGAAAAGCCCACTTTTAGACCTCTTTAATATTAGTTATAAAGAGGGCAGTATTCCCAGTAAATGGAAAAAAGCTATGATCATCCCTATCCCTAAAGCCAATGGAGAGTACAGACCTGTGTCTTTAACCTTGTGTTTTTGTAAAATGATGGAGAGGATCATTTTAAATAGACATTTATATATAATAGGCGATCAGCTGTCTAGTAATTTGTTTGGGTTCCTCAAAGGAAAAAGTACCTCTGATTGTATTATTAAATGTCTAGCTAATGAAAATGATTATTATAGAATTTTTATTGATTTACAAGGAGCTTTTGATAAAGCCAACAAAGAGGTTTTTTTATATGAATTAGCTGGTCTTGGTGTTAAAGGGAGATTATTGCGCTGGATAGGGGATTACCTTGTGGTATCAAGGTTGTATGTCAGGTGTGAGGTCTTTTGAACTCGGCACACCTCAGGGATGAGTGTTGAGTCCCACCCTGTTTAATGTACTAATGAATAAGATAGCATCTGAGAGATACTCAAATGGGGTAACTCCGAACATATATGTCAATGATATTTTGTTTCAGGGCAAGGATATTTCAAAGGTTCAAACAGTGTTGGACAATTTCGGAAACCTGTGTCACCATATGGGACTGGTGGTTAATGAAAACAAAACTAAGTTTGAATGTAGAAGTCGGAGGCCCATTATATTGAAAATAAACGGTAAAAATATAGTTAATATATATAAATATTTAGGCATATATGTTGGATATACCCATGAGAGTTTGGAAGCTGAGATGAACAGACTGTTGGGTCAATGTCGGAAGAGATTACAACCTCTGAAGGCCTTGGCATGCTGTGAAAAGGGAGTTGTTTTTTTTTTTTTTTTTTTTTTTATTTGTAGGAGTCCCTGTGCTACGAATGTTATACTTGAGTACTGTAAGATCTCTTATTGATTATGCTGCACCTGTCATTTTTTGTTTTGGTAAAGGTAGGATGGGCAAGTTGAAGAATTGATTGATTGATGAAGATTAAGCCACCCGAGAGGTAGCACGGGCATGAATAGCCCGTAAGTGGTACAATTTTTTTTCTCAGTATTCTGAGTTTGCATTTAACCATCAAGCTGTTATCGCGGGGGAGGATACTGCTTCACAGTCTTTATGAGGGTGTCCAGCTGCTGAACACCTTTGTTGACCAGGAGATTGGCTGTGTTGATGGCTTCAGGGTGGCCACTGCATGATTCAGGAACTCTTAAAGCTCTTCTAAGGTCATTGGTTGCTTCACATTCCAGAAGATAGTGAAGTAATGGCTTTTCTGTGACAGTTTGGCAGAAGATGCACTCTCTCTGTCGGGGTTCGCCAATCTCCCAGTTGCATCTGTAACCTAGACGTAGTCTATATAACCTAACTGCTATTTCCCTGTGGATTCCTTTTGGGATATTTAACCTTTTTAATTTGGTTGCCTGAAGATACCATGTATTTGTAGGCCCCTCCTAACCGCTCTGCATACTCCGCCTCCACGCAGGTCGCACACCAAACCTGTGTCAGGTTAGGTTAGGGTCTGTAAGTTTTATTTCTTTGAACTGTAACCTGGGGCTGGTCCTCTCCCCCAGTTCGGTTGAGATGATCTACCTCCACAGCTGCTCTAACAAGGTGGTCCTTTATAGACTTACCTCGCCTCCAGGCGATCATGGGAGGGTTTTGTGGGAATTTTACCCAGGATGGATGTTCACTGTACGTTTCCCTCATCCATGTCCATACTTCTTGGAGTTTTATCTTAAGCTGTGCTGCAAGGCCGGGGAAGAAAAGGGTTGGAAGAATCCATCTCTTGTCTTCCACTTCTTGTGTTCTAAGTCTAAGTAGCTCTGCCCTTGTTTTTTCTCTGAGTTTCTCCTGGGCCGCATGTATTATTGTCTCTGGGTAGTCTCTGTTCCTAAACATATCCCATAGGTCATCAAGCTGGGGATATAGCGTCTCTTCTTTGCTGTTAATCCTCTTGAGTCTGAGTCCAAGTGAGTAGGGTAGAGATTTCTTCAAGGCTAGTGGGTGGCTCGAGTCAAATTTCAGATACGTATGAAGGTTAGTCGGTTTATAGTATGCCTTCGTATGCAGATTCCTGGTTAGCTGGTCTATATACACTGTTGTATCTAGGAAATTAATCGTGGAGTCACTGTGCTCGAGGGTAAACTTAAGGTTTTCATGAACTGTATTTGACCATGAAAGGAAACCTTCTAGGCGCGGGAAACCGTCCTCCATTATTCCGAAGATGTCATCTATGTAACGGAAATATACCGCCGGTCCGTCCTTCCTGTGGGATCGTTTCCTCTCGAACACTACATGCACAAATATTTCAGCGATTGCCACACTACTGGATGCTCCTATCGCTGTACCCTTGGTTTGCCGGTATGCCCGTCCTTCAAATTGCAAAAGGGTGTCTCTCATCACATGGAGGATGGCCTCCTCAAGAGTTTCTTTCGAGGGGGTCCTCCATACTCCTGCGTCTTGAAGTTCCTGTCTGATTTTTGCTCTGTTATCTGTAAAAAAAAGATGCTACTACCTTTGCAGCTTCTCTCTGTGGTATGCTCGGGTAGAGCGATACCACATCCATGGAAAAAAGGCGGGCCCCTCTCGGAACGGGACCTTTAATTTCTGCAATTTTCTTGAGGAAATCCGTCGTATCTTTGATTCTTTCCGGTAGTAGGCGTAGTAAGGGGTTCAGGAGGGCTGTGCAGATCCAGTCTACCGGCCTTGTTGGGGCCCGGCAGCCGCTTAGAACCGGTCTCCCTTGCCACGTTCCTGTTGTTTCTTCTAGTGCTTTATGGATCTTTGGTAAAAGGTAGAGGTGGGGAATGATGGATTCAAAGGCTAGGAAGAAATCTCTTGCCCCTGCCTGCATGAGTCCTCCTTTCCCGTCCCCAGTCTTGTTTTCGAACAGCTTGAGGACTATCCTTTTACTCCTCGTTTGGGCGTTTCTAAGCGCATCATCCTCGTTGTGTATCTGTTTGTAAGCTGCAGTGTCTGCCAGGTGCCTCTTCATCTCGTTCCTGTAGTTGTCCTTTCTCCAGGCGACGACAGTACCTCCCTTGTCCGCCGGTTTTATCACAATATCCGTGCGTCCTTTCAGCGTTGATAGGGCGTCCCTCTCCTCCCTTGAGAGATTGCAGTTGCGTCGTCGTTCCGCACCACGCTTGAGATCGACCTTCATTTGCTGGATTACCGGTTTAAGGCCTTCTAGGTTGTAGTTTGGGCACTGGACTGGTTTGCTGGGGTGGAGGTACCTAAAAGAGAGGGAGAGTTTAGTTCTTTTAATTGCTCCCTGTGACTTACCTTGCTCCGGCCGGAGGTTGCTCCAAACTTGGTTGATACTAGTTTCCAAGTTGTTGCACAGATCCTCTATCGCATCTTCTCTCTTCTTACGCGCCGGAGGGCCTATCACGAACATAAGTCCCTTTTCCAACAGCTTCCTCTCCTGTTTAGTAAGGGGTACCTCAGAGACAACTGTCTGTTTCAATTGTCCTCTTTTCTGCCTTAATTCCTGTCGTTTCCTGAGTTTCTCCCATCTCCACCGTTCCACCCTCTGTCTCTTCCTTGTTGATCTCGGTTCGTGCTGTTCCAGCGCTTGGGTCTGTTGTTGTTCTCCTGGTTCCGATTGTTGCCTCTGCCCCTGTTTCTGAAAAAATTATTATTATTATGGCCCCCTATTATTATTACTACCTCCCTGTCTGTTGTCCCTGTTATTGTTCCAGGAGGGGGAGTCTCTGCTGTTATTGCCTCTGTTGTCTCCTGGGGTGATCCTGTTGTTCTGGCCTCTGTGGTCGCCGGTCCCGTTCCTGTTACACTGGCCTCTGTTGTCTCTGGATCTGTCCCTGTTGTTCCTCGTCTGGTTTCCACCCGGTTTGTCTCGTGATGAATCTATCCATCCTCCTCGTGACCTGTCTCTGTTATTCCTACCTTGCCTGTTGTTGTTGTTGTTCGCCGAGGTGTCCCGTTGGAAGTTCAGTCTCTTCGGGCTCTTCCTCCTGTTCGAATCGGTTCTGGGTGGGAAGGGGGGTTGTTGTGGGGCAGGCTTGCCTAGAATAGGGGACAGAGGGACATCATCGTCATCGTTCATCAGGAGTACTTGAGCGTAAGGGTTTTGGGGCCGCTTGTTTTTGTTGTTGCTGTGGCTGCACTTGTTCTATGGCTCCTAGACCTAGGGCTTTGTCCACTGTTGTAGTCAGGCTCTGCAGCGTACCTTCCTGAGGGTTTGAGAAAAAACTTTCATACCTGAGTGACGTCTGTCCCGAGCGCATCATCAGACTTCCATCATATGGTCTTTCGAGGGTCCCTGGTTTCGGAGTTGTCTTTCGCCTGAAACCTTCCCATAAGGCCGTACCTATTCTTACCTGATCCCAACCTCGTATTAGGAGGCGGGCTACGATGAGCTCTATTTTGGCCATTTCTCTCGTATGTGAGGCTTTGAGAAGGAGCGTGTATGTCGCCATCGACGCTCTGGCCTGTTCCAAGTTAACTCTGTTTAAACAGCTGGCTAGACCTGATAGGATTGGGAGACCTGCTGAGAAGAATGGGAAACAAACCTGTAGGGCAAGGTATTCAGGGACTGTGTTTAGCCTCACTGCCCGTTGGACGAACGTTAACCTGTCTTTTAAATATTCTAAAGTTGTAAAGATCGGCTTTACCAGGGCTATAATTTCTAAGTCCTCCTGTTGGAAAAAACTGTTAACCTCATAGAGGTCAGATCTTTCCATCATTTTGTGTACTTGGACTGTTATATCACTCTCCTGGAGGAGGTCCTCCGGATTTGGAGTGAATGGCAGGTGTTCAAGTGCTTTCGACCCTGGTTCCGTCCATACTCTCCTGTCTCTCCAGACTCATTGGAGGGTGCCTTCAGGAAGTTGAGGTCTCTATTTATATTGGTTTAAGATCTCAAGTATTCCATACTCCCACTCCTCTTCGGAGGTGTTAGGGAGAGAATCCTTGAGAGCTTCTGTAATTGTTTCCGGGAGGGACTCGGAAACAGTTAACTCTGCCTCCACTGGTCTCCTTGCTTTCGATGTCGAGAGTTGGTTTGGTGAGACCTCTCGTGTTCTCTTCATTCGTATTGCGTCAAACTCCATTCTGGCTCTACAATTCAACGACACTTCCAACACTTTTAACACTCAAGAATGTGGGAAAGAAAACAAAGTTATAGGTTTTTCTTCCCTTTTTGGCTCGTGTGTGTGAGAAAAAAAGATTGGAAAAAAAGCACAAAAAGTATTTCTCTCAGTAATGGAGTCAAACTCTCCCTTGCCTCCTGGTGGCAGAAAAAGAGAGTTCTACCAGAAGACTGAGCGAAAAAGCCTTTTGTGTCCCGGTAATTCACCTTTCGAAATCCCCCCTGGTTAGAAGAGAGGGAGTATCGTTAGGAGAAAATGCTACAACGGGTATAGCCGACTGTTTCGTAGGACCTTAGTCCTTTACTCTTCAGCCCGTGAAGTAGAATTGTGTGTTTGAGCCATGGGTGTTGTTCTTTAAGATTCGCTACTCAGAACAATAAGTTCCAGTAGCACGGGCTATGGTGAGCCCGTAATTGGAGGCTCTTTGGAGCCATTATCTGTATCAGTCGCTGATACTAGATGGATGGGGGCCTTCATGATGGTTTTCAGCCTGGAGGGCTGGCTATACCAGTTATGGAGCTGGTGGGGTTAGTGTAGACCTCTAGGTTTTCCGTTTTTTCTTTGCCTGCGACTTTGGCTGAGCAGTGCTGTTTGGTGACGTGGCCTCCATGAGGAAGTCTTGAACCGTGTAGGTGTCGTTTTTGTGATGCGGCGGTGGAGCTCGTACTGTGATTTCCTCGTCTTAGGAGTCCGTAACCTCCGTAGTGGGCGTTTTTGTCTTTCGCCTCGCAGCCTTAGGTAGGTTTAGGTGTCGTTGATTGGTGGTTGTAGCTATTTCAGGAGGGCTGGTGGTGCTGTTATCGTTTGTAGACAGCACGTCTGCTAGCGCGGCTGCTGAGATAGTGATGGTAGGAATGTTGGGAGCTGGAGAAGGAATTACCTCTGTGTCGCCCGGGTCATGGGCGGTTCTGGAGTTGGTGTTGAAGTTGACCGCATGGTCGTCCTGGTGGTAGTCTCCGGAGTGGTAGAGGAGGCATTGAGATTTACGCTAGTGGCTATGATGGGGGCCAGGCCATTGTCTATGTATAATGCGTTTAGTTCACTGACAAAGCGCTGGTTGTCTGGTCCTGCAAGCCTTTCCGCTAGTTTAAGAAGACCAGGGATAATGCCTGCACGTGATGCAGGGGGCTGTGAAGTAGCCTGTGGGACCTTGGGTCCCCAATGAGAAGGCTGTGTCGCCTGCTGGGAGGAGCCACATGTTGGTAGGACCGGAAAGTCTTCTGGTCGACTAGTGAGAGCTAAGGTGGTGAGTTGAACGCTTGGGACTCTGGTGAGGAGGTATAGACGAGTTGTTTCTTTTGGCTTCAACCTGGGCCTTGATGATTTCCCGTCTGCGGGAGCAGCGGTAGGAAATTGCGGGGTGATTGCCATCACAGAGCAAGCAGTGATGGACTGTTGCCTAGCATATGGAGTAGTGATGGTCCAGTGCGCACAGGCTGCACCACTGGACAGGGTGCTGACACTTGTTGGTTGGGTAGGAGAGCTCGTAGCACTTAAAGCACTGCTGGATCTCATGGTAGCGTTCCTTTTTTATTTGGTGGGGTGGTATTTTTAGACCGAAGCAGTAGAATCCTTGTGTGGCAGCCTGTGTGGCCGCAGCTATGGTGGTGAACGTAATCTTCATTGATGTTCTGTCGGTGTTGCAGAACTCTAGGTTGAATACCGACAGGTTTGGATTTTCGTCCTCGATATTGTTTATGATATGATGTTGAAGTCGCTCAGCGATCCACCGGCTAGTCCTGCTGGTAAAAACTGTTCTTCCGGCCAGGAACTGACGTGGGAAGTGTGGATGTAGGTAGTGCTCTTTGCGAAGAAATTAAGGCATCGTTAGTGAGGAGTTTTTCTAGCTCCTCTTCACATGAAAAGTAGAGCACGATATCTTCACCTTCCTGACTAATGTCAGCGGGTTTGAGGCCAGTTACGTCCTTCAGGACCTTTAGAGTATTGCTTCTTCCGATAGCATGACCGTCAAGTGGAGTAGCTCTGACCTTAAGACGTTTGGGTCGCATTGTGACCACACTGCGCCTTGTGATATGTTGGCGGGAGATGTCTCTCCCGTCCTGACGTTGAGCCATGGTTGTTGTTGTTTAAGATTCGCTACTCAGAACGATAAGTTCCAGTAGCACGGGCTATGGTGAGCCCGTAAGTGGAGGCTCTTTGGAGCCATTATCTGTATCAGTGGCTGATACTAGAGATGTGGCAATGGATGGGGGTCTTCATGATGGTTTTCAGCCTGGAGCTGGAGCATATACCAGTTATGGAGCTGGTGGGGTTAGCGTAGACCTCTAGGTTTTCTGTTTTTTCTTTGCCTGCGACTGTGGCTGAGCAGTGCTGTCGTTAGAGTTTGGTGACGTGGCCTCCATGAGGAAGTCTTGAACCGTGTAGGTGTCGTGTTTGTGATGCGGCGGTGGAGCTCCTACTTTGATTTCCTCGTCTAAGGAGTCCGTAACCTCTGTAGTGGGCGTTTTTGTCTTTCGCCTCGCAACCTTAGGTAGGTTTAGGTGTCGTTGATTGGTGGTTGTAGCTATTTCAGGAGGGCTGGTGGTGCTGTTATCGTTTGTAGACAGCACGTCTGCTAGCGCGGCTGCTGAGATAGTGATGGTAGGAATGTTGGGAGCTGGAGAAGGAATTACCTCTGTGTCGCCCGGGTCATGGGCGGTTCTGGAGTTGGTGTTGAAGTTGACCGCATGGTCGTCCTGGTGGTAGTCTCCGGAGTGGTAGAGGAGGCATTGAGATTTACGCTAGTGGCTATGATGGGGGCCAGGCCATTGTCTATGTATAATGCGTTTAGTTCACTGACAAAGCGCTGGTTGTCTGGTCCTGCAAGCCTTTCCGCTAGTTTAAGAAGACCAGGGATAATGCCTGCACGTGATGCAGGGGGCTGTGAAGTAGCCTGTGGGACCTTGGGTCCCCAATGAGAAGGCTGTGTCGCCTGCTGGGAGGAGCCACATGTTGGTAGGACCGGAAAGTCTTCTGGTCGACTAGTGAGAGCTAAGGTGGTGAGTTGAACGCTTGGGACTCTGGTGAGGAGGTATAGACGAGTTGTTTCTTTTGGCTTCAACCTGGGCCTTGATGATTTCCCGTCTGCGGGAGCAGCGGTAGGAAATTGCGGGGTGATTGCCATCACAGAGCAAGCAGTGATGGACTGTTGCCTAGCATATGGAGTAGTGATGGTCCAGTGCGCACAGGCTGCACCACTGGACAGGGTGCTGACACTTGTTGGTTGGGTAGGAGAGCTCGTAGCACTTAAAGCACTGCTGGATCTCATGGTAGCGTTCCTTTTTTATTTGGTGGGGTGGTATTTTTAGACCGAAGCAGTAGAATCCTTGTGTGGCAGCCTGTGTGGCCGCAGCTATGGTGGTGAACGTAATCTTCATTGATGTTCTGTCGGTGTTGCAGAACTCTAGGTTGAATACCGACAGGTTTGGATTTTCGTCCTCGATATTGTTTATGATATGATGTTGAAGTCGCTCAGCGATCCACCGGCTAGTCCTGCTGGTAAAAACTGTTCTTCCGGCCAGGAACTGACGTGGGAAGTGTGGATGTAGGTAGTGCTCTTTGCGAAGAAATTAAGGCATCGTTAGTGAGGAGTTTTTCTAGCTCCTCTTCACATGAAAAGTAGAGCACGATATCTTCACCTTCCTGACTAATGTCAGCGGGTTTGAGGCCAGTTACGTCCTTCAGGACCTTTAGAGTATTGCTTCTTCCGATAGCATGACCGTCAAGTGGAGTAGCTCTGACCTTAAGACGTTTGGGTCGCATTGTGACCACACTGCGCCTTGTGATATGTTGGCGGGAGATGTCTCTCCCGTCCTGACGTTGAGCCATGGTTGTTGTTGTTTAAGATTCGCTACTCAGAACGATAAGTTCCAGTAGCACGGGCTATGGTGAGCCCGTAAGTGGAGGCTCTTTGGAGCCATTATCTGTATCAGTGGCTGATACTAGAGATGTGGCAATGGATGGGGGTCTTCATGATGGTTTTCAGCCTGGAGCTGGAGCATATACCAGTTATGGAGCTGGTGGGGTTAGCGTAGACCTCTAGGTTTTCTGTTTTTTCTTTGCCTGCGACTGTGGCTGAGCAGTGCTGTCGTTAGAGTTTGGTGACGTGGCCTCCATGAGGAAGTCTTGAACCGTGTAGGTGTCGTGTTTGTGATGCGGCGGTGGAGCTCCTACTTTGATTTCCTCGTCTAAGGAGTCCGTAACCTCTGTAGTGGGCGTTTTTGTCTTTCGCCTCGCAACCTTAGGTAGGTTTAGGTGTCGTTGATTGGTGGTTGTAGCTATTTCAGGAGGGCTGGTGGTGCTGTTATCGTTTGTAGACAGCACGTCTGCTAGCGCGGCTGCTGAGATAGTGATGGTAGGAATGTTGGGAGCTGGAGAAGGAATTACCTCTGTGTCGCCCGGGTCATGGGCGGTTCTGGAGTTGGTGTTGAAGTTGACCGCATGGTCGTCCTGGTGGTAGTCTCCGGAGTGGTAGAGGAGGCATTGAGATTTACGCTAGTGGCTATGATGGGGGCCAGGCCATTGTCTATGTATAATGCGTTTAGTTCACTGACAAAGCGCTGGTTGTCTGGTCCTGCAAGCCTTTCCGCTAGTTTAAGAAGACCAGGGATAATGCCTGCACGTGATGCAGGGGGCTGTGAAGGAGCCTGTAGGACCTTGGGTTCCCAATGAGAAGGCTGTGTCGCCTGCTGGGAGGAGCCACATGTTGGTAGGACCGGAAAGTCTTCTGGTCGACTAGTGAGAGCTAAGGTGGTGAGTTGAACGCTTGGGGCTCTGGTCGAGGAGGTATAGACGAGTTGTTTCTTTTGGCTTCAACCTGGGCCTTGATGATTTCCCGTCTGCGGGAGCAGCGGTAGGAAATTGCGGGGTGATTGCCATCACAGAGCAAGCAGTGATGGACTGTTGCCTAGCATATGGAGTAGTGATGGTCCAGTGCGCACAGGCCGCACCTCTGGACAGGGTGCTGACACTTGTTGGTCGGGTAGGAGAGCTCGTAGCACTTAAAGCACTGCTGGATCTCATGGTCGCGTTCCTTTTTTTATTTGGTGGGGTGGTATTTTTAGTCCGAAGCAGTAGAATCCTTGTGTGGCAGCCTGTGTGGCCGCAGCTATGGTGGTGAACGTAATCTTCATTGATGTTTTGTCGGTGTTGCAGAACTCTAGGTTGAATACCGACAGGTTTGGATTTTCGTCCTCGATATTGTTTATGATATGATGTTGAAGTCGCTCAGCGATCCACCGGCTAGTCCTGCTGGTAAAAACTGTTCTTCCGGCCAGGAACTGACGTGGGAAGTGAGGATGTAGGTAGTGCTCTTTGCGAAAAAAGGCATCGTTAGTGAGGAGTTTTTCTAGCTCCTCTTCACAAGAAAAGTAGAGCACGATATCTTCACCTTCCTGACTAATGTCAGCGGGTTTGAGGCCAGTTACGTCCTTCAGGACCTTTAGAGTATTGCTTCTTCCGATAGCATGACCGTCAAGTGGAGTAGCTCTGACCTTAAGACATTTGGGTCGCATTGTGACCACACAGCGCCTTGTGATGTGTTGGCGGAAGTCTCTCCCGTTCCTGTGTGCACAATGGAAAAGGTGTGAGCCATGGTTGTTGTTGTTATAGATTCAGCTAGTCGGAACAAGTTCCAAGTAGCACGGGCTATGGTGAGCTCGTAGTGGACTTGCCCGGCACAGGAGCAGGGCAAGTAGCACGGGCTATGGTGAGCCCGTAGTGGACTTGCCCGGCACAGGAGCGGGGCAAGTAGCACGGGCTATGGTGAGCCCGTAGTGGGCTTGCCCGGCACAGGAGCGGGGCAAGTAGCACGGGCTATGGTGAGCCCGTAGTGGGCTTGCCCGGCACAGGAGCGGAGCAAGTAGCACGGGCTATGGTGAGCCCGTAGTGGACTTGCCCGGCACAGGAGCGGGGCAAGTAGCACGGGCTATGGTGAGCCCGTAGTGGACTTGCCCGGCACAGGAGCGGGGCAAGTAGCACGGGCTATGGTGAGCCCGTAGTGGACTTGCCCGGCACAGGAGCGGGGCAAGTAGCACGGGCTATGGTGAGCCCGTAGTGGACTTGCCCGGCACAGGAGCGGGGCAAGTAGCACGGGCTATGGTGAGCCCGTAGTGGACTTGCCCGGCACAGGAGCGGGGCAAGTAGCACGGGCTATGGTGAGCCCGTAGTGAACTTGCCCGGCACAGGAGCGGGGCAAGTAGCACGGGCTATGGTGAGCCCGTAGTGGACTTGCCCGGCACAGGAGCGGGGCAAGTAGCACGGGCTATGGTGAGCCCGTAGTGGACTTGCCCGGCACAGGAGCGGGGCAAGTAGCACGTGCTACGGTGAGCCCGTAGTGGACTTGCCCGGCACAGGAGCGGGGCAAGTAGCACAGGCTACTGTGAGCCCGTAGTGTACTTGCCCGGCACAGGAGCGGGGCAAGTAGCACGGGCTACTGTGAGCCCGTAGTGTACTTGCCCGGCACAGGAGCGGGGCAAGTAGCACGGGCTACGGTGAGCCCGTAGTGGACTTGCCCGGCACAGGAGCGGGGCAAGTAGCACGGGCTACGGTGAGCCCGTAGTGGACTTGCCCGGCACAGGAGCGGGGGCAAGTAGCACGGGCTACGGTGAGCCCGTAGTGGACTTGCCCGGCACAGCAGCGGGGCAAGTAGCACGGGCTACGGTGAGCCCGTAGTGGACTTGCCCGGCTCAGGAGCGGGACAAGTAGCACGGGCTACGGTGAGCCCGTAGTGGACTTGCCCGGCACATGAGCGGGGCAAGTAGCACGGGCTACGGTGAGCCCGTAGTGGACTTGCCCGGCACAGGAGCGGGGCAAGTAGCACGGGCTACTGTGAGCCCGTAGTGGACTTGCCCGGCACAGGAGCGGGGCAAGTAGCACGGGCTACTGTGAGCCCGTAGTGGACTTGCCCGGCACAGGAGCGGGGCAAGTAGCACGGGCTACTGTGAGCCCGTAGTGGACTTGCCTGGCACAGGAGCGGGGCAAGTAGCACGGGCTACAGTGAGCCCGTAGTGGACTTGCCCGGCACAGGAGCGGGGCAAGTAGCACGGCCTACGGTGAACCCGTAGTGGACTTGCCCGGCACAGGAGCGGGGCAATTAATGTTGTTGTGATACCCGTTCCACTTCACTGTTCCACGAATAACCGTTCACTATTTTTTCCTCATACACGCATGTACACAAAGCATTGTGCACTGGCTCACACGTGGTCTCCCATTTATTCTCTATTTAACACAAAGTTCTATTGTTAATGACTATAATAATAATAATAATAATAATAATTTTTATTTAGGTAAGGTACATACATAAAGAGATTTTACAAAGTTTGTTGGCTTTATAGATAGAGCTAGTACATATAATGCCTAAAGCCACTATTACGCAAAGCGTTTCGGGCAGGAAAAACATTAATGACTAAAGCTTAAAACTAATGGGTAAAAAGAATAAAATGTGTTGAGAACAAATAAAAATAGAGGTAAAAGAGGGGGGGAACATTGTTGAAAAAGCAGCACAAATACAATTACAAATTATTACAGAAAATTACATTCAAACAGCGTTGATTTGAAAAAAAACAAAAAAAACATACATGGATTGACAACAGAGGGGTAAGGTAGGTTACAGGGAATTTATTAGGTATAGCTTCGTTTTTAACTTAAACTGGTTGAGAGAGGTACAGTCTTTAACATGGTTGGGAAGGTCATTCCACATTCTGGGCCCCTTGATTTGTAGAGCATTTCTGGTTTGATTAAGTCGTACTCTAGGAATATCAAAACTGTATTTATTTCTGGTGTGGTGCTCATGGGTTCTGTTACAACCTTCTATGAAGCTTTTGAGATCAGGATTGGCATTATAGTTTAGCGTTTTATATATGTATAATACACATGAGAGAATGTGCAGTGACTTAATGTCTAACATATTCAGAGATTTGAGTAGGGGTACCGAGTGATGTCTGGGGCCAGAATTGGATATTGTCCTAATAGCAGCTTTGTGTTGAGTAATTAGAGGACGTAAGTGATTTTGGGTAGTAGAGCCCCAAGCACAGATACTATAGTTGAGATATGGATAGATAAGGGAGTAATAGAGAGTCACCAGGGCAGGGCGTAGTACATAATATCTGATCTTAGAAAGAATGATACCCGTGATACCCGTTCTGTTTTCCCCCTGATACCCCCGACTGTTTTCAATTTTCCAGCGGGTCATTATGCACTTTGTTATGTCTGTAATCAGTAATCCAGGACTGTAGTCCTAAGAAATGGCCACTGCTTCGCAAGCGGGGATGTTTCTGATGGGGGAGAAAGAAACATTTGCGCAGCGCGTCCCGCGGCGTTGCGCGGGCAGTCTGGGGCCGTATAAATACGGGGGCACAGAGGGGCTCTGCCCTCACTCCGCCTGCCCCCGCCGCTGCCCTCGCAAAGCCCACCCACCTCCCCTTTGCAAGCAGCTGTCTTTGTACCCCCGTCATGCTTTGCACAGTTGTCCCCTTTTCTCCCCACTGCATGTGGGAAGGGGGGTGCAGCGCACAGCGGACACAACTTTGCGCACACCTCAGCTGGACAATTCGGACAAAGCAACGGGTGGCACAGTGACACAACTCCCACCCTTTCAGCAGACGATTGGACGACGCTGCAGGCCCTCATTGCGCAAGCACGTGGGCCCTCCTCGGGCTCAGGTCACCACGACGGAGGAGGTGCAGTGACATCGGACAACAGTGCAGTGTCGCTGCCGCCCTTGTTCCTGCGAGAAGCAGGCCTCGCCGAGACGCCACAACAGTTCCCGCGCACCTCCTGCCCTGCAACTTCACCCTGCAACTGTGAGGACCCTATTCAACTCCCCGCAGCCAGCGGCGAGGCGTACTTACAGGGCTAAGTGGGTGGAATACGCCGCCTACGTCTCGGCAGAACGGCGAGGAGAATGCCCCTTCGATGCTGCACCTTCGACTCTGGTGAACTTCCTGCAATCTCTGCCCTCGCGGGGCCTGGCTTACCGTTCTCTGCACGCCTATATAGCGGCCATCGCCTTCGTCCGCAAGCTACACGGTAGGAGGGACCCAACTCGGCAGTTCCTGGTCACCCAATTCCTCAAGGGGCACGTAACTCCGCACAGCGGGCCCCTGCACGGCGTCTCCCTGTGACGAGGAGCCCCCTGCATCGCCTGCTGCGGGCACTGGGAGGCGTATGTAACTCCGCCTATGAGAAGTCTTGCTACAGGGCGCTCTTCTCCCTGGTTTTCCACGCTTTTCCCTGGTTTTTTCTTTAAATGCTCTTTGAGAAACAATAATAGTCTTACGTCTGGCAGGGAAGATACAAACAATTGTCATTCGAGATGCACAACTGTACTACCAGAAAGTTTAATAGCTCAATTTTGACCTCTGGTTTCCACTGGAGAACCCAGGGTCGTAACACCTGCCTACGCCTGGGTGAGGCGGTCTACGTGGAGCATGGACGACACACGCTCAACCTTGAGCAGGTATCACTTACGACGGCAGGAATAGATATCGTCTTCAACACCTACAAGCACAGCGCAGGTCGCACGCCCACCCTCTCCCTGAGAGCGAACCCTTCCAGCAAGTACCGCCTGGTCCGTGCTCTGTCCAAATACTTTAATTACATGGGCCTGGCCCCGGGGCCCATATTCAAACACGCCGCAGGCGCTCCTGTCACCAGGCGAGTTTTCTCCAGGATCCTACGCACTGCCCTCTCGGCGCTAGGCTGCCTCCAGATGACTACGCGCCGCATTCCTTCCGTATCGGCAGGGCCACCCAGCTGTCTCGGGACGGGCTCGCCACATCAGAAATAATGGCAGTCGGCAGGTGGAAGAGTAGTGCTCTCACATCCTACGTCAGACGGGACGTTGTTGCTCTGCCACTTTGAGTGCCTCACGCGGCCAGCTGGCACTCGCCCTTCGAGGGGGGGGGGGGTCCGGCCGCTGGCCTGCGGTGGGGGTGCAGCGCCGGTCCCCAAGTGTCCCGCTGTCCGCAGCTAATACTTTGCCCAGTCTAGGTGCTATTAAGCCCTACTTGTAGTCACACCCCCTTCTCCTTATTCATTAGGTCTTTTGCGGCCTCTTGGCCGGGTACATTACGTGTTATATGTGGTCTCTCACTTATTAGTTATTCTTTGTGTCCTGCCTGTTATATCCTAGTGTTATATAATTACTACACATTTGCACTCGGCCTTAATTCTAGTACCAGTTAACCTTTAGGTTTCTGCAGAATTAGTTTCCATGTCACTATAGGCTAAGGTCTCATACTTACTACGGGTGTACCTTTTAAGTTAAATCTAGTCCTCAGACTTGGAATTGTTACTGTTAATTCTTACTTTATATATTTACTTTATATATTTTAATATAAACTTTATATATTTACTTACTTTATATATTTGAAACTTTATATATTTACATGTTCTGCAGAATTTAATCTTCAATAAATTTAAAGCCCCATACTGCCAGTATATTTCTCCCCCTGATCAGAAAATGGCCACTGCTTCGCAAGCGGGGATGTTTCTGATGGGGGAGAAAGAAACATTTGCGCAGCGCGTCCCGCGGCGTTGCGCGGGCAGTCTGGGGCCGTATAAATACGGGGGCACAGAGGGGCTCTGCCCTCACTCCGCCTGCCCCCGCTGCTGCCCTCGCAAAGCCCACCCACCTCCCCTTTGCAAGCGGCTGTCTTTGTACCCCCGTCATGCTTTGCACAGTTGTCCCCTTTTCTCCCCACTGCATGTGGGAAGGGGGGTGCAGCGCCGGTCCCCAAGTGTCCCGCTGTCCGCAGCTAATACTTTGCCCAGTCTAGGTGCTAGTAAGCCCTACTTGTAGTCACCCCCTTCTCCTTATTCATTAGATCTTTTACGGCCTCTTGGCCGGGTACATTACGTGTTATGTGGTCTCTCACTTATTAGTTATTCTTTGTGTTCTGCCTGTTATATCCTAGTGTTATATAATTACTACACATTTGCACTCGGCCTTAATTCTAGTACCAGTTAACCTTTAGGTTTCTGCAGAATTAGTTTCCATGTCACTATAGGCTAAGGTCTCATACTTACTACGGGTGTACCTTTTAAGTTAAATCTAGTCCTCGGACTTGGAATTGTTACTGTTAATTCTTACTTTATATATTTACTTTATATATTTTAATATAAACTTTATATATTTACTTACTTTATATATTTGAAACTTTAATAATAATAATCTTTATTTAGGTAAGGTACATACATAAAGAGATTTACAAAGTTTGTTGGCTTTATAGATAGAGCTAGTACATACAATGCCTAAAGCCACTATTACGCAAAGCGTTTCGGGCAGGAAAAACATTAATGACTACAGCTTAAAACTAATGGGTAAAAAGAAAAGATGTGATGAGTACATATAAAAAATAGAGGTAAAAGAGGGGGGAACATTGTTGAAAAAGCAGCACAAATACAATTACAAATTATTACAGAAAATTACATTCAAACAGCGTTGATTTGAAAAACAAAAAAACAAAAAATATACATGGGTTGACAACAGGGGGGTAAGGTGGGTTACATGGAAATTATTAGGTATAGCTTCGTTTTTAACTTAAACTGGTTGAGAGAGGTACAGTCTTTAACATGGTTGGGAAGGTCATTCCACATTCTGGGCCCCTTGATTTGTAGAGCATTTCTGGTTTGATTTAGTCGTACTCTAGGAATATCAAAACTGTATTTATTTCTGGTGTGGTGCTCATGGGTTCTGTTACAACCTTCTATGAAGCTTTTGAGATCAGGATTGGCATTATAGTTTAGCGTTTTATATATGTATAATACACATGAGAGAATGTGCAGTGACTTAATGTCTAACATATTCAGAGATTTGAGTAGGGGTACCGAGTGATGTCTGGGGCCAGAATTGGATATTGTCCTAATAGCAGCTTTGTGTTGAGTAATTAGAGGACGTAAGTGATTTTGGGTAGTAGAGCCCCAAGCACAGATACTATAGTTGAGATATGGATAGATAAGGGAGTAAATATATATTTACATGTTCTGCAGAATTTAATCTTCAATAAATTTAAAGCCCCATACTGCCAGTATCTATCTCCCCCTGATCAGAAAATCTCGGTTAATGTCACGATTTTAACGGAGCCCGCATGATACGTCTTCCCCCTCCCTCGACCTCGACTCGACCTTGCTATTGGGAGGAGCTATTTTGGTGAGGGAGGTGACGTAATCGTAGCGTCGTCTGCTGTGTGATTTCTCATGTAGTGTATGGTGGCCACTGTAAAGTTTGGACACAATACCGGCTTACTTGCATAGTTCTGGTGAATAAAACATGTAGATAGGTATACATAACATGTGTAAATAGTGCAATACAAAAATAACAATAAGGAGGGAGGGGCAATGTTGGCGAGTAAGATGGAAGAGTGAGGGAGAGACTGGAAGTTGGAGGAGTGAGGGTGTGGCAGCTGACACTCGCAGAGTTCAGAGTGTGTTCAGAAGGCGTCTGACTCGGGTGCTGGTGCAGTGTTGTGTATACTGGGACCACCCAGTATACTATTACTCTGTGAAATTTGACAAGGCGCAACACAATTATTCAGTGGTAGAAAAAGAGGCGTTGGCGCTAGTGTTAACATGTAAAAAGTTTGAATTATACCTCACAGGTAATATAGTGGAAGTGTACACGGACCATAATCCACTAATGTTCTTAAACCAGATGAAGGCGAAAAATAAACGCATCCTCAGGTGGGCATTGTACCTACAGAACTTCAATTTTTCCATTAACCACCTAGCGGGCCGGCTGAACGTGATAGCCGACGTTCTAGCTGTCCCGGTTACCCGAGTAACATTCATCTGAGCCACAGGAAGCCATGACCACCAATGGTCATGCTTTTGTTATTTTTTTTTTTAGGTCCTCCTGTGACATTAAATATTCCGTGTCAAATTTATTACTTCCCCGTTTTTTTTATGTGCTTTTTCTTTCAGAGAATTTATTTGTGTGCTTTTTCTTTCAGAGATTTCCTTTGTGCTTTTTCTTGCAGAGAAATGGCCACTGCTTCGCAAAGCAGGGATGTTTCTGATGGGGGAGAAAGAAACATTTGCGCAGCGCGTCCCGCGGCATTGCGCGGGCAGTCTGGGGCCGTATAAATACGGGGGCACAGAGGGGCTCTGCCCTCACTCCGCCTGCCCCCGCCGCTGCCCTCGCAACCACTCCCCGGCCGCCCGACTTCGCACGAGATGGACATCACGCCAGCTGCCTCGGTACTTGGCCTCTCTCTCACGGACATCATGGGGCCCTCGACACCCCAGACCGATCCGGCAGGGGCCTCCTGCCCTACACTTTTAACCCCAAGGTGAGGTTTTCTGTTCAATTCTAGTCAGGACCTCCCCAGTGCGGCGTGTGCCAAGCGCCATCCCCTCGCGGTACGTGTGTGCCGACTTAGTTAGTCCTTTGGGCTCTCTGCTGCTAGTTCCCGGGGAGCTGGGGCGCCCTTCTTGGCCCCGTGTCTGGCGCCCCTGTGCCGTGCAGGTCGCGTGGCTGGCTTAGGGTCGGCGTGCGCCTGGCCGTGTCCCTAGGGGCCTGCGTTCGGTCTCCTCTCAGGTGGGGCACCGTCCAGCCGCGCCCGTCGTGTCCAGGTGGCCCCCACAGCGTGGCGTGCCCCGTCGGCCCGGGGCCCCGTCGGCGGCCAGGCGTGCCCTTGCCGGCGTCGCCACGTGGCCAGGCGTGAAGGGCCCTTCGCCCTTCGTGCTCTGCCTTGGGGCCCATGCCTCGCCGCCATCGACCACGTGTCTGGGCGTGCTTCGGCGTCCTTCCCGCCTTTCCTTCGGGGCTCCCTGTTGCCGGCCCGCCGGGTTCCCTGGGCTGTCCCAGGGGGCCAGGTTTCTCCTTGTCCGAGGACATGTGTCGCCGTCGGCGTCGGCTTGTGGCCAGGTTCGGTCCTACGCCCGGGGCGCATGTTCTTGGCGGCGGCGACACGTGGCCAGGCGTGGGCGGCCCTATGGCGGGCCCCGCCTTGGGGCCCATGCCTTGCCGGGTCGTCACGTGCCTGGCCGGCAGGGCGTGCTTCTGCGACTCTCCTGTTTTTCCCTCGGGTGTTCCCTGTTGCCGGTCTGCCGGGTTCCCTGGGCTGTCCCCTGGGGTCGGATCTCCCTGTGCGGACACGCGTCGCCGCTGGCGACGGTTCGTGGCCAGGTTCCGACCCTTCGCCCGGGCCTGCTACGGGGCACACGCCTGGTCGTGCTGCCACGTGGCACGGCGCTCCGTGGAGCGCACGGCTGGGCTGTGTTCTGCCCTTCCTGTTCCCTTATTTGGGTGCTAATCCACGTGGCTTTGCGCCACGGCTTCCCTACGTCGGGGCTCGGGCTGCCTTGCGCCCGTACGGGCGCGCCTGTGTGCGGACAACTTCGTCTAGGCCCTGAGCATTCCGTGTGGCAGCGCGTGGTTGGTAGGCCACGGGGTCCTTGGCGTGTGTGGTGTGTTCTCAGCTAGGCACGTCGCCCTCGGACGTCTCACCTGGCCGTGTTGCCCGGGGAGTTAGTCCCAGGCCCTTTGGAGTCCCGGAGTCCCCTGGTACGTCTTCCCCGGAGTTGTCGCCGAACAAGTTGTCTCCAGACGTCCGTCTGCCCGGTGTAAGCTCGGCATGTAGTCCCCAGACGTACGTCTGGCCGGTGTAGCCGGTGAGTTAATTCAAGTTTTCCGTCGTCCAGGCCCTCAGGCACGTGTCCTGCTTGCCTGGGGGGTAGCCAGGACCGTTACTCCATGTCCTCCGTCTGGCCGGTGTTGCCCGGCAGGTTGGTTCCCACGGGGTCCTTGGCGTGTGTGGTGTGTTCTCAATTAGGCACGTCGCCCTCGGACGTCTCGCCCGGCCGTGTTGCCCGGGGTGTTAGTCCCAGGCCCCTTTGGAGTCCCGGAGTCCCCAGGTACGTCTTCCCCGGAGTTGTCGCCGAACAAGTTGTCCCCAGACGTACGTCTGGCCGGTGTAGCCCGGTGTGTTATTTCAAGCTTTCCGTCGTCCAGGCCCTCAGGCTCGTGTCCTGCTTGCCTGGGGGGTAGCCAGGACCGTTACTCCATGTCCTCCGTCTGGCCGGTGTTGCCCGGCAGGTTGGTTCCCAGGCGTTCCCGCCTGGCCGGTGTAGCCCGGTGTAGCCCGGTGTAGCCTACGTTGCAAGTTCAGCGTTCGTCCGCCTGCCCGTCCGCCTTGTAGCCCGTCGGTTGTTCTTCAACGTCGGAGGGGGACGCTGGCGTTGTAAGCACAGACCCGAGATCAGCACGACGACGTCTGCAGGTTTATGTCTAACGGTACGTACCACAGGCCCTGGGTTCGGCGTTGCCGCCGGCAATCCAGGATGACTCGTCTCCCTCGGTGTTCGTTAAGTCCTCGGCGTACAGTTCCAGGGGCAGTGCCCTGGACAGGGGGGTGGCCCCCATGTTGCCTGGGGCACGGTACCCTCCAGCAGATGGCGGCGTCGAAGCGTCGTCGGGAACGTCGTATATTTAATGATATCCCATTCTTTGCCTTTCTAAGACAATGTAAATTAAGTTTTTCACACACTTTATATGGAAGGTTTCTTATTTTGTACTTGCAGACATCTCGCGACATGCCTTGCCCTTATTCATAATTATGTTCTACAATACAGCACTGACATGCCTCTGCTTTCAGGTCACCACGGATTCCTTTTGCCAACAGCCTAACTTAATTAACTCCTTCAATCGTTGCCTCGCGCATGTCGCATGTTCAATTTTTGCGTTCGCTGTGCTACAGTGTGTTTGCTCACTTTTCCTTGTCTTACGTCATTAAGTAAAGTCAGCCAGGATGTCCTATTTGCAGAGTTATAAGTAATTATTAAGTAAAGTCAGCCAGGAGGTGCTATTTGCAGTATTCGCGGGCCCTTATTTTGCTTTACGTTCCCTGGCCCTGCATTTTTGCCTAGTTTCCTCAGTGGTTACAGTACTTACGCTTGGCTCTTGCAGTTTATTCACGTTACTTATTTGGTTATATTTATGTTATGTTTCACCTCCGTTCTCTTAATGTAAAAATGGTTATATATGCACGCCGATTGTATACCCTTATTTTGTACTTGCAGATATCACGTGCCATGCCTTGCCCCTATTCAGGTGCCCTGGACAGGGGGGTGGCCCCCACGTTGCCTGGGGCACGGTACCCTCCAGCAGATGGCGGCGTCGAAGCGTCGTCGGGAACGTCGTATATTTAATGATATCCCGTTCTTTGCCTTCCTAAGACAATGTAAATTAAGATTTTCACACACTTTATATGGAAGGTTTCTGATTTTGTACTTGCAGACATCTTGCGACATGCCTTGCCCTTACTCTTAATTACGTTCTACATTTCAGCACTAACATGCCTCCTGCTTTCAGATTACCACGGATTCTTTTTCCCAAACAGCCTACCTTAATTTACTCCGACAGTTGATGCTTTGCTCATGTCGCATGTTTAATTTTGCGTTGCTGTATTCAGTAGGTTGCTCACTTTTACCTTGCCTTACGTCATTAAGTAAAGTCAGCCAGGATGTGCTATTTGCAGAGTTACTAAGTAAATTATTAAGTAAAGTCAGCCAGGATGTGCTTTTTGCACGGTTACTAAGTAAATTATTAAGTAAAGTCAGCCAGGATGTGCTATTTGCAGAGTTCCTAAGTAAATTATTAAGTAAAGTCAGCCAGGCTGCGCTATTTGCAGTATTCGCGGGCCCCCTTTTAGCTTCACGTTTCCTGGCCCTGCACTTTTGCCTAGTTTCATCGGTAGTTACAGTAGTTTATGCTTAGCTCTTGCAGTTTATCCACGTTACTTATATGGTTATATATTTATGTTATGCTTTTCCTCCGTTTCTTAATGTAAAAATGTTTTTTTTTATTCTAGGGCGAAATGTTCCATTTAGACTACCACAATTTAATACATCTTACTTATTTGGTAACATTTGTGCTGTGCATCATTTATGTTTGTCATTAAATTTGTTATCTATTTATTAGGGCGAAATGTCCCATTCGCCCACTATTTAACCCCTGTTACTTATTTGGTTACATTTGTGTCGTGCATCCTTTATGTTTGTTATAAAAACATTTTTTACTATAGGGCGAAATGTTACATTTAGCTTACGTTATCTTTGTCTCTGCCATCTTTTGTTTGTTTCCTTGGTAGTGTCTACAGTTAGTAGTCCCCTTTCCTTCGCCGTTGTTTTCAAGGCAGCCAGGATGCGCGAGGTGCAGTTGTGGGCCCTCGCCTCTTGCTTTATGCTTCTGGCCCTGCAGTTGTTGGGTTCCTTTCTTTTATTCTCGTTTACGCCTAGCTCTCGCTGTTAGTTATGTTCTTCCCCCGGTTCCTCTGTCGTTCAACTACGCTTGTTGCTACTACGTCTGTAAGGTCTGCTAGTTTGCCTTGCTTTCGGTGTTGCGGGCCCCTTGCTTCTTGCTTGTTTATTCAGGCTACTTTTTCCCCCCCTTCTCTGGGGTCTTTTTTCATTGGGTTGGTTAACTTTTCTTTCTGTTGCTAAGTAATTTTTTGGTCTCCTTCGGGTGTTTACTAGAGCTTTGCCTTTATGATTTGGGTAATTTCAGACGCGTCGGGCTCGTTGCTGTGTTACGGGCCTCTTGCCCTTGCTTTAAGTTATTTGGGCCTGTTCGTCAGCCTTCCCCTGCTCATTCGCCTCCTGCAGGCTATGCTTTGTCAGCTGCTTGTCTCTTTTGCCGGCTTACTTTTATGCTTCTCCCCTTCCTGTCTAGGATGTTTAGGTATGGCCAGCGGTGCGCGAGCCGCGGCTTATCGGTTGCCCCCCCCCCCCTGGTTCCCTGTTTACTCGGTCTCGCCCTCTTACTTCCGCATTCTTCCATCCCATTCTACGTTATCGCCTCTCGCTTTTGGGCCTATGTCCTTTCTAAGACCGGGTTGTGTGCCGTCCAGTGCGCCTCGGCGACGTTATCTTCTCTTCGGCCCTCTGTCATTTCCGCCCCCCCCCCCAGCCATGCGGGCTCGCCTGTGGGAAACGTCTCCTTGGTTCCTCCTACGTCTGCTTATCTGTTAAATTTGTTATTGGTGGACTCGCAATTTGATTTGTATTTATTACGGCAAATTTTTTCCCGCAATTTCCACTTTGCTTAAGTTTCACGTTCAATTTGTTATATTAAGGGACTTTCAATTAGGATTTGTATTAATCTATTGCTTTGCCTCTGTGCCTTTAAGTTAATTTCAGCTAGGGTACGCTAGTTGCAGTGCATTCGGGTGGGGTCCCCCCCACCCCCACATTTTTTCCTCCGGTTATTTCGTCCTATTACACTCGTTTCCCTCATTATATATTCTAAATATTGTGCATTATATTTGACCATCCATTCTTCTTCGTATCGACAGTACATTAAGATACATTTGGATGCTACCGAGAAGTTTAGCATGGCCTCGCGCACGGTGTCATGCAAAAACTGGCCATTCGGCCTTCCTTTCGGCAAGCTCAAGCCAGTCAGTTAGCATGATGTCGGCCAGCAGCAGCCAGCATGCAGTTGGCCATACGGTCGCTAACGTTTTCTGGCCATCCGGCCTTCTGGGCTATTTTACTCTTCTTGTTCCTTCGCCATTGTTGTTTCCTACTACGTAATAGTATTCTATTTAATTTAACCTCATCTATCATTAGGTTAGGGGCCCTTACCTCCAACCGCTATTCCTTCCCCTGCGCTCTGCCCGCTTGGTGCACAACGTCGGCTTCTTCTGTTCCCTTTTTTCGCAGCCACGACAAGCTGGACCCCCCCCCCCCTCCTCACCCTACTGCGGCGAGGAAGAGAACGCGAGCCGGATATCCCTCTTATCACCATTACAACGCACGCGGCGGTGACGGGATGCAGCCGCCCAGGGCCTACGTTAATACTATTATCTTCCCTTATTTGCTGGGCTATATGGTAGTATTAATATTATTCCGTATCGTTACTGTCATTCCAGTATTATTTTATTAAAAATATAAATTGTTATTATGGTTTGGCGTTACTTTCTTAATTTCTACCATTCTGCGGCACTTGCCGTCATCGGTTATTTACGTTATTACATTGTATTCTTACATTGTACGATTATTTACGACATTGTATTCTTATTATTATCCTTATTACAGTTACTGGATGACAGTTCCCTGCCGTCGATTTCACTTTGCTCCTGTTCTAAAAGATGTAGCCGAAGTTCACGGCGTACTAGCTGCGGCTTGCAGACGCTCATTGACAACACAAGACTTCACTCAGCGGCCACTTAAGGCAGACTCCTTGGCTTCTATCCAGCCCTATCACCCGTCTGGAGGCAGAGATGGGATGGAGACCAAGGGTAATGTTCCCCGCTCACATTCTACATCCGCTTAGGACACAAGCATGTTATAGATTTGGCTTTAAGAACTGGTTCTTATTCCATTTATTGTTTATGTATATATTGCTTAGTTGTATATACCCGTTCATGGTATATGTATTATATAGTATATGTCTTTTTATATGTAAAAAAAGAATAATATTGTCATCTTTATTATTGTCTTTTTTTTCTTTTTACTCCCATGTTCCATAGTACACTGGCTTTGCCTGTGTCCTCTAGTATTAACTTCATTATCCAGTGTTCCTGAGTGTATCTCTATTTAAACTACCTCAGTTTGTTTTAGTGTAACTTTAGTATTCAATTATAGTGTACTTATAATAGTATAGTAAGCAAGCTTATTATCTTATAGATTTCATAATTGTTTTTTTTACTTTTTTGGTCATCTATTGTTATTAATTATTCTAGTTAATTTTTTACATTCCTAGTTCCCATTAAGTTTTTTTTTCTTTTTACTTAAAATTACCATTAAGTTTATTTTACTTTAGAATTTTTAATCTACTTTTTTCTTTGTTTTCTATTTTGTAATTTGCCATTCTTACCTTGTTTTCCTGCAATCAGCCTTTTTATGCAGACAAGTATAGACCCAGAACTAAACCTCTTATCCACTATCTATGACAATCATCACTTCAATGATCAAAATTGCAGATATTTTACAGCACATGATGTAAACTATGTATTAACAGATAATCTCAATATCTCTGTAATCAACTTGAACGTTAGATCCCTAGGTAAACACTTCGATGATGTTAGTGCCTTGATTGAAACTATTGACAACAAATTCTCTTTTATTATACTTACTGAAACGTGGTTGAAAGAGGATAATACTCAACTCTTTAACATGCCTAACTACTCGGCAATTCACAACTGTCGTCAAATGCAGAGAGGTGGTGGTACTGCTCTTTACTACCACCAAGAACTAACATGCTTAAAAATAATTAGAACTAGAGACTGCTGTGGGGAGTATATCTTCGCCAGTTTCAGAGTCAAGGGTGCCGAGTCTGTCCTGTCTGTGGGTGCAGTCTATAGAATTCCTAACACTGATGTGTCTGAATTCAACTCAAACCTTAGAAATCTAATACTAGATAACAGATTGAACAAAAACCATCTAATTATCGCAGGGGACTTTAATATTGACCTCTGCGAGCCTGAACACCCTACTGCTGTTAGCTTCCTCAACTGTATGAATTCCTGCTTCCTCATACCCTTAATCACTAGACCAACTAGAATCACTGATAGAACTGCTACGACTCTAGATCACATCTGGACCAACATAACCTCTCCGCTTACTTCAGGTATAATCACCGATAGCACTACAGACCATTACCCCACATTTCTCTTAAATAACATTAGCAAACCACCTCTAGAGACAAGGGAGTTAAGCTTTAGGCTGCACAATGAAACTGCTATAAACAATTTTATAACTGCTGCTGATAATGTCAACTGGGAGTCCGAGTTAGGTAACATAGGGGACATCAACCTAGCAGTGAAATCTTTTCTACAAACAACTCTTAGCCTTTATAACACCCACTGTCCTATGCTTACAAAACAAGTCACAAGCAAAAGACTTAACAATCCTTGGCTTACAAAGGGAATACTTAAATCCATTAACAAAAAACACGACCTTGAGAAGAAGTATAGGCTAGGAACAGTCTCCAAAGAATTCTCAAAGAATTACTCGTTATTGCTATCTAAAATAATTAGACGAGCCAAAACTAAATACTATGAAGATAAATTTACCCAAATAAAGAGCAACATTAAAAAAACTTGGAGCACAATTTCACAAATATTGGGATCAAAGAAGATTTTAAATAACAAACCAACACTCCTTTCCAATAACGTTGGTCAGCTTTCAGCCTCTGATTCTGCTATTGAGTTCAATAGGTTCTTCTCTTCCATTGGGTCATCCCTTGCAAATGATATTCCATCTTCCTGTACTGATGTTAAGGACTATCTTACAGGTAACTATCCACAGTCTCTGTACCTAAAGCCTACTAGTTCCACTGATGTCAATGAAATAATCCTTTCCCTTAAAACCAAGTCTAGTGCCCTCGAGGAGATACCAACTTTAATTTACAAAAAAGCCTCCAGATCTCTAGCCCCTGCTATTGCATTGCTCTTCAACAAGTCACTTGAACTCCAAACCTTTCCTGACAATCTAAAAAAAGCAAGAGTAATCCCTGTCTACAAATGTGGTGATCTCACTGATGTTAACAACTACAGACCTATATCAATCCTGCCTAACTTGTCAAAAATATTCGAAAAGCTAATCTCCAAGCAGCTTTACTCTTTTCTAGCCAAACACAATATACTTAGCTCTTGTCAATATGGCTTCAGACCCAAAAAAAGCACTAACGATGCACTTATTAGTATGATTAACTTAATTCACGCAGCTCTTGATAAAAAGGAGTTTCCTGTTGGGTTATTTGTGGACCTGCGTAAGGCTTTTGACACTGTCAACCATCAAAACCTTCTTCTTAAATTACATCATTATGGAGTCAGAGGACACTCCCTGCAATACCTCAAATCTTATCTTACTGACAGGCTCCAGTATGTTTCTGTGAATAATACAATTTCTCCCACCCTACCCATCAACATTGGTGTTCCTCAGGGCAGCATACTTGGCCCTCTCCTCTTTCTCATCTACATTAATGACCTTCCAAATGCCTCCCAACATCTCAAACCAATTCTATTTGCTGACGACACAACCTTCATTTACTCCAGTCCTGACCCCCTTGCTCTAAATGCCACAGTAAATACTGAGCTAGAGAAAGTCCATCTTTGGCTAACTGCCAACAAACTCACCCTTAACATTGACAAAACGTTTTATATTCTGTTTGGCAATAAATCCTATAATCAGATAAATCTCAAAATAAACAATACCCAAATTTGTAACAAATTAGATGGCAAATTCCTTGGCGTTCTCATCGACCACAAGCTGAATTTCCAGGGTCACATTCTAAATATATCAAAAAAAGTTTCAAAAACTGTTGGCATTCTTTCCAAGATCAGATATTATGTACCCCGCCCTGCCCTGGTTACTCTCTATTACTCCCTCATCTATCCATACCTCAACTATGGTATTTGTGCTTGGGGTTCTACTACCCAAAATCATTTACGTCCTCTTATTACCCAACACTAAGCTGCTATTAGGACAATATCCAACTCTGGCCCCAGACATCACTCGGTACCCTTACTCAAATCTCTGAATATGTTAGATATTAAGTCACTGCACATTCTCTCTTGTGTATTATACATATATAAAACGCTGAACTGTAATGCCAATCCTGACCTCAAAAGCTTCATTGAAGGTTGTAACAGAACCCATGAGCACCACACCAGGAATAAATACAGTTTTGATATTCCTAGAGTACGACTTAATCAAACTAGAAATGCTCTACAAATCAAGGGACCCAGAATGTGGAATGACCTTCCCAACCATGTTAAAGACTGTACCTCTCTCAACCAGTTTAAGATAAAAACTAAACACTACCTAATAAATTCCCTGTAACCCACCTCACTCCTTTATTGTCAACCCATGTCTGTTATTTTATTATTATTATTTTTTTTTAATCAACACTGTTTGTCAACCTATTGTATTTGTGCTGCTTTTTCAGTCATGTTCCCCCTTTTTTTTATCTTTATTTGTATTTGTTTTCAACACTTTTTATCCTTTATGCAATTAGTATTAAGTTCTAGATATTAATGTTTTTCTTGCCCGAAACGCATTGCGTAATAGTGGCTTTAGGCATTGTATGTACTAGCTCTATCTATATATCAATCCATTAATGTAACATCACTTGTATGTATGTACCTTACCTGAATAAACATATTTATTTATTTTATATTCAAGATTTATAGTGTTTCGTATTACCCCTGTTATAGTTGCTTTGTGCTTCCTTGCTGTTCTCCTACTGGCTTTCTCCCACCTTTGCTCTTAGCAAAGGTACTTTCCCCCTCCGTTTGCTGGAAGATTCTTAGAATTGTTAGCCCCCTTCATTGCTACAGTATAATTATTCGGAAAACTCTTTATTCATCCAGGATTGTTAATTAAGGAATCTCTTAATTCCTGCTGCCAGGCTCCCTCCCCCCGTTTTCGTCTCCGTATTGATTCAGCTAGGGTTTCCCTCTCGTCTGTGCTCTTGCCTGTCACGATAACACTGCATGCCGCTTCTGCCCACCCTTACTGCCTTATATCTTTCAGCCCGGGGCAGGGGATCTACGCGACAAAAAAAAAAAATCGACGCACGCTCCGACTGGACCAGGTATCGCTTACATGGTCAGGAATCAACACTCTTCGGATCCTACAAGCACAGATCCTACAAGCGCTCCTGTCACCAGGCGAGATTTCTCCAGGATCCTACGCGCTGCCCTCTCGGCGCTAGGCTTGCCTCCAGATGACTACGCCCTGCACCCAGCTGTCTCGGGACGGGCTCGCCACATCAGAAATAATGGCAGTCGGCAGGTGGAAGAGTAGTGCTCTCACATCCTACGTCAGACGGGACGTTGTTGCTCTGCCACTTTGAGTGCCTCACGCGGCCAGCTGGCACTCGCCCTTCAGGGGGGGGGGGTCCGGCCGCTGGCCGCGGTGGGGGTGCAGCGCCGGTCCCCAAGTGTCCCGCTGTCCGCAGCTAATACTTTGCCCAGTCTAGGTGCTATAGTAAGCCCTACTTGTAGTCACACCCCCTTCTCCTTATTCATTAGGTCTTTTACGGCCTCTTGGCCGGGTACATTACGTGTTATGTGGTCTCTCACTTATTAGTTATTCTTTGTGTCCTGCCTGTTATATCCTAGTGTTATATAATTACTACACATTTGCACTCGGCCTTAATTCTAGTACCAGTTAACCTTTAGGTTTCTGCAGAATTAGTTTCCATGTCACTATAGGCTAAGGTCTCATACTTACTACGGGTGTACCTTTTAAGTTAAATCTAGTCCTCGGACTTGGAATTGTTACTGTTAATTCTTACTTTATATATTTACTTTATATATTTTAATATAAACTTTATATATTTACTCACTTTATATATTTGAAACTTTATATATTTACATGTTCAATATTAAGTTTAATATAATATAAACTTTGTTTATATGTCTATAATATAAACCGTGTTTAATATAAACTTTATATATTTGAAACTTTATATATTTACATGTTCTGCAGAATTTAATCTTCAATAAATTTAAAGCCCCATACTGCCAGTATCTTTCTCCCCCTGATCAGAAAATGGCCACTGCTTCGCAAAGCGGGGATGTTTCTGATGGGGGAGAAAGAAACATTTGCGCAGCGCGTTGCGCGGGCAGTCTGGGGCCGTATAAATACGGGGGCACAGAGGGGCTCTGCCCTCACTCCGCCTGCCCCCGCCGCTGCCCTCGCAAAGCCCACCCACCTCCCCTTTGCAAGCGGCTGTCTTTGTACCCCCGTCATGCTTTGCACAGTTGTCCCCTTTTCTCCCCACTGCATGTGGGAAGGGGGGTGCAGCGCCGGTCCCCAAGTGTCCCGCTGTCCGCAGCTAATACTTTGCCCAGTCTAGGTGCTAGTAATTTAAGCCCTACTTGTAGTCACACCCCCTTCTCCTTATTCATTAGGGGCCGGATTCAGGAAGGTACTTACGAAGGTTTTTCCTCTTAGCTAAGAGCGTTTTCCGTATTAGCGCCTTCGTGGCGGCTACGTCCGTATTCAATTAACTACCCTAAGTGGAAAAATCTTCGTAAGTTCATTCCGGGATTTAAGTGTGGTTTCGACCACTCGTAGCTTTACGTAAACTGGATATAAGTCATTTTTTCTCTACTACACAACACTGGGATCGATTTATGATATTGGAACATGACCAAAATATTATAGCTGGTGAATCTAGTGGAGAGGAGTCCTTCGTGTTAGTTATATATGCATTCTCTGCTTGAAACTTGAAGTAAATATGTGTTTGATGATAGTAGAATTAGTTTTATAATAGCAAGATATTATACCAGTAGTTATTAAGTAAATAAACACTGGTGAACATGAAATATGAGAGAAGGTGATGAGCCCTGCCTGATGGGATCATTTACTATCACCAAATGCCCCTGTTCACCTAGTAGTAAGGGTGTACCTTAGCTATACATACCCATTTCTAATTTATTTAGTTTGGTTTTATTTTGAAATTAAATCTGGATGAGACATAAAATAAAAATATGCTGCACAAATGATGTTTGGTAAGGAAAAGGGTAAAAATGTCAAAAACTTTATTCATTGAATATTTAAAGCTATAATTATGACTATATAGACTACTAAAAAAGAGAGAGGGAAGTAGGGGTCCAAGACCTCTTCCTGTTATACAATTTGGGGGTGGAACAAGTAATTATCAATAGAAGGCACCATGCCGGGAAGGCTATGTAGCAGTAAGGCAGTGAGGTGAGGCAGCTGCTTATTTGAGAAATGCTTATTTTATTTACCTTACAAGCTGAGGTAACTTATTTTATTTGAGGAATACTCAGCTGATTCCTCTACATTTAGCATGGAACAAATTTGTGTCCAAGACCTCTTCCTGTTACTCAATTTGGCTGTGTGTAACCAAACTAGAAGTGCTCTACAAATCAAGGGACCCAGAATGTGGAATGACCTCCCGAATCATGTCAAAGGCTGTACCTCTCTCGACTAGTTTAAGAGTTAAACCAAGTACTGCCTAATTAACTCCATGTAACCTAACTTACCTCCTAAATGTCAACCCATGTCTTGCTATTTTTTAAACAACGCTGTTCACCAACATGTGCAATTGCTGATTTATGCTATGCTAACCCCCTTTTTGTATTTTCTGATCAGGGGGAGAAAGATACTGGCAGTATGGGGCTTTAAATTTATTGAAGATTAAATTCTGCAGAACATGTAAATATATAAAGTTTCAAATATATAAAGTAAGTAAATATATAAAGTTTATATTAAACACGGTTTATATTATAGACTTATACAATACAATACAATACAATACAATTTTATTTAGGTAAGGTACATACATACAATAAATATTTACAAGGATTGTTTGACTTATAGGTAGAGCTAGTACATACAATGCCTAAAGGTACTATTACGCAAAGCGTTTCGGGCATGATAAACTTAAATGACAAGCTTAATACTAATTGAGCATAATGAGTAGAATGAAAACAAGAAATGAAAACATAGATGAAAAAGCAGCACAAATACAATTATGTCGACAAACAGCGCTCTTTAAAGAAAAAAACAGACATTGGTTGACAATAGAAGGGTAAGGTAGGTTACAGGGAATTTATTAGGTATAGCTTCGCTTTTAACTTAAACTGGTTGAGAGAGGTACAGTCTTTAACATGGTTGGGAAGGTCATTCCACATTCTGGGCCCCTTGATTTGTAGAGCATTTCTAGTTTGATTAAGTCGTACTCTAGGAATATCAAAACTGTATTTATTTCTGGTGTGATGCTCATGGGTTCTGATACAACCTTCTATGAAGCTTTTGAGATCAGGATTGGCATTATAGTTTAGCGTTTTATATATGTATAATATAACAAAGTTTATATTATATTAAACTTAATATTGAACATGTAAATATATAAAGTTTCAAATATATAAAGTAAGTAAATATATAACATTTATATTAAAATATATAAAGTAAATATATAAAGTAAGAATTAACAGTAACAATTCCAAGTCCGAGGACTAGATTTAACTTAAAAGGTACACCCGTAGTAAGTATGAGACCTTAGCCTATAGTGACATGGAAACTAATTCTGCAGAAACCTAAAGGTTAACTGGTACTAGAATTAAGGCCGAGTGCAAATGTGTAGTAATTATATAACACTAGGATATAACAGGCAGGACACAAAGAATAACTAATAAGTGAGAGACCACATAACACGTAATGTACCCGGCCAAGAGGCCGTAAAAGACCTAATGAATAAGGAGAAGGGGGTGTGACTACAAGTAGGGCTTACTAGCACCTAGACTGGGCAAAGTATTAGCTGCGGACAGCGGGACACTTGGGGACCGGCGCTGCACCCCCCTTCCCACATGCAGTGGGGAGAAAGGGGCACAACTGTGCAAAGCATGACGGGGGTTCAAAGACAGCCGCTTGCAAAGGGGAGGTGGGTGGGCTTTGCGAGGGCATCGGCGGGGGCAGGCGGAGTGAGGGCAGAGCCCCACTGTGCGCCCATATTTATACGGCCCCAGACTGCCCGCGCAACGCCGCGGGACGCGCTGCGCAAATGTTTCTCTCTCCCCCATCAGAAATATCCCCGCTTGCGATCAAGCAGTGACCATTTTCTGATCAGGGGGAGAAAGATACTGGCAGTATGGGGCTTTAAATTTATTGAAGATTAAATTCTGCAGAACATGTAAATATATAAAGTTTCAAATATATAAAGTAAGTAAATATATAAAGTTTATATTAAACACGGTTTATATTATAGACTTATAACAAAGTTTATATTATATTAAACTTAATATTGAACATGTAAATTAATAAAGTTTCAAATATATAAAGTAAGTAAATATATAACGTTTATATTAAAATATATAAAGTAAATATATAAAGTAAGAATTAACAGTAACAATTCCAAGTCCGAGGACTAGATTTAACTTAAAAGGTACACCCGTAGTAAGTATGAGACCTTAGCCTATAGTGACATGGAAACTAATTCTGCAGAAACCTAAAGGTTAACTGGTACTAGAATTAAGGCCGAGTGCAAATGTGTAGTAATTATATAACACTAGGATATAACAGGCAGGACACAAAGAATAACTAATAAGTGAGAGACCACATAACACGTAATGTACCCGGCCAAGAGGCCGTAAAAGACCTAATAAATAAGGAGAAGGGGGTGTGACTACAAGTAGGGCTTACTAGCACCTAGACTGGGCAAAGTATTAGCTGCGGACAGCGGGACACTTGGGGACCGGCGCTGCACCCCTACCGCAGGCCAGCGGCCGGACCCCCCCCCCCCCCCAAGGGCGAGTGCCAGCTGGCCGCGTGAGGCACTCAGAGTGGCAGAGCAACAACGTCCCGTCTGACGTAGGATGTGAGAGCACTATTCTTCCGCCTGCCGTCTGCCATTATTTCTGATGTGGCGAGCCCATCCCGAGACAGCTGGGTGCGGGGCTTAGTCATCTGGAGGCAAGCCTAGCGCCGAGAGGGCAGCGCGTAGGATCCTGGAGAAATCTCGCCTGGTGACAGGAGCGCTTGTAGGATCTGTGCTTGTAGGATCCGAAGAGTGTTGATTCCTGACCATGAAAGCGATACCTGGTCCAGTCGGAGCGTGCGTCGATTTTTTGTAGCGTAGCTCACCTCCCCCGGGCTGAAAGATATAAGGCAGTAAGGGTGGGCAGAAGCGGCATGCAGTGTTATCGTGACAGGCAAGAGCACAGACGAGAGGGAAACCCTAGCTGAATCAATACGGAGACGAAAAACGGGGGGAGGGAGCCCGCGGCAGCAGGAATTAAGAGAATCCTTAATTAACAATCCTGGATGAATAAAGAGTTCTCCGAATAATTATACTGAGCAATGAAGGGGGCTAACAATTCTAAGAATCTTCCAGGAAGCGGAAGGGGGAAGTACCTTTGCTAAGAGCAAAGGTGGGAGAAAGCCAGTAGGAGAACAGCAAGGAAGCACAAAGCAACTATAACAGGGGTAATACGAAACACTATAAATCTTGAATATAAACAATACATATACCAAGAACGGGTATATACAACTAAGCAACATATACATAAACAATAAAATGGAATAAGAACCATTTCTTAAAGCCAAATCTATAACATGCTTGTGTCCTAAGCGGATGTAGAATGTGAGCGGGGAACATTACCCTTGGTCTCTATCCCATCTCTGCCTCCAGACGGGTGATTGGGCTGGATAGAAGCCAAGGAGTCCGCCTTAAGTGGCCGCTGAGTGTAGTCTTGTGTTGTCAATGAGCGTCTGCGAGCCGCAGCTAGTACGCCGTGAACTCCGGCTACATCTTTAGAACAGGAGCAAGTGAAATCGACGGCAGGGAACTGCCATTCAGTAACTGTAATAAGGATAATAATAATAATACAATGTCGTAAATAATCGTACAATGAAGAATACAATGTAAATTCGTAAATAACCGACGATGGCAAGTGCCGCAGAATGGAAGAAATTAAGAAAGCAACGCCAAACCATAGTAACAATTATATTTTTAATAAAATAATACTGGAATGACAGTAACGATACGGAATAATATTAATACTACCATATAGCCCAGCAAATAAAGGGAAGATAATAGTATTAACGTAGGCCCTGGGCGGCTGCATCCCGGCACCGCTGCGTGCGTTGTAATGGTGATCAGAGGAATATCCGGCTCGCGTTCTCTTCCTCGCCGCAGTAGGGTGAGGAGGGGGGGGGGGGGTTCCGGCTTGTCGTGGCTGCGAAAAAAAAGGGAACAGAAGAAGCCGGCGTTGTGCGCCAAGCGGGCAGAGCGCAGGGGAATGAATACCCAGCAAACATTTTCATGTTTTTAAAACATCCTAAAAACGACATTTCATTGTTTTCAGCACGTTTATAATTACGTTTAGAAAAGGTTTTTTGAGAACTTTTATATACAACCTTAGAACGTATATAATTAACATTTCTAAAAACTTTTTTATGATCTTTTAATTACCTACATTAAAGCGTTTAGGGTAAATTAGGGTATAATAATTTTGTAATTCATATCTGAAATAGAAAGGGAGAGAAAGAAAGAAGACATATCTGAGATAGAAATGGACATCCTATATATGTATGTGTAAATTCCAAATAAATAGGGTACAAAAAGAGAATTAAAATATTATATTTATTTAATTAAGAATGAGTAATACAACAAAATATATGTAATAGCTCGAAATATATAGACAATATCTATAACAGAATATAAAAGTAAAAATTTAAAAATCTATATATGCAATATGTGAACACAATAGATTTTGTGATCAAGCAGCCTGTGATTCATGTCATGCTGAGATCAGTCTGACGTTATAAGCAGTTATTGTTACTTAAAACTAAAACAAGTAAAATTTTCCGAGTATACATATAACACTATAGTTTTTCTATGACTAATAATAAAAATCTATTAATCAAAAGTTTAGGACTAATTAACTAAAAATAAAAATCTACAAGTGAATGTAAACACAGTCAAGTATAATATTCATGTAGAAAGAGAAAGAAAAAGAGAGAGAAGGAAAGAAAGAGAAAGAAAGGGAGAAAGAGAAAGAAAAGAAAAAACAGTCATGTATAATATTCATATTAGCACCATGCAATATAACTTAGATTAAGTAAAAAATCTCAGACATTTTTAAATCAAATGAAATATGAGAGCCAGAGAGAGAGACCCAGAGCCAGAGAGAGAGAGCGAGAGCCAGAGAGAGAGCGCCACAGAGCCAGAGAGAGAAAGCGTGAGCCAGAGAGAGAGTGAGCCAGAGAGAGAGCCAGAGAGTGAGAGAGAGAGAGCCAGAGAGAGAGAGAGAGAGAGCCAGAGAGAGAGAGAGCCAGAGAGAGAGAGAGCCAGAGAGAGCCAGAGAGAGCGAAAGAGCCAGAGAGAGCGAAAGAGCCAGAGAGAGCGAGAGAGCCAGAGAGAGAGAGAGAGAGCCAGAGAGAGAGAGAGAGAGCCAGAGAGAGAGAGAGAGCCAGAGAGAGAGAGAGAGCCAGAGAGAGAGAGAGAGCCAGAGAGAGAGAGAGAGAGCCAGAGAGAGAGAGAGCCAGAGAGAGAGAGAGCCAGAGGGAGAGAGAGAGAGAGAGAGAGAGAGAGAGAGAGAGAGAGAGAGAGAGAGAGAGCCAGAGAGAGAGAGAGCCAGAGAGAGAGAGAGCCAGAGAGAGAGAGCCAGAGAGAGAGAGAGAGAGAGAGAGAGAGAGAGAGAGAGCCAGAGAGAGAGAGAGAGAGAGAGCCAGAGAGAGAGAGAGAGAGAGAGCCAGAGAGAGAGAGAGAGAGAGAGAGAGAGAGCCAGAGAGAGAGAGAGAGAGCCAGAGAGAGCGAGAGAGAGAGAGAGAGCCAGAGAGAGAGAGAGCCAGAGAGAGAGAGAGAGAGCAAGAGAGCCAGAGAGAGAGAGAGAGACAGACAGAGACAGAAAGACACACACACAACAAAAGAGGAGACAGAACAAAATTAAGGCAAGGAGAGAGAAGACAGAACAGAAACAACAGAGAGAGGAGAGAAATGAGAAATCATTGAAGAGAAGGGGAAGAGAAACACAAGATAAGAAAAAGATACAAGAAAAATATACAAGATAAAAATGACATAAATGAATACCACAAATATAAAAAGTAAAGGAAGAGAGAAGCTAGAAGAGACAGGAAATGAGAGGTGTTAGAAGAGAGGAGGAAAGGAGAGATTAAAAGACAAGAAAAACAGGAGAGAAACGTAAAAGAAATAAAAAAAGGGACATTTGTGAGGAGAGAAAATAAGAGACCAGAGAAGACCATATATCAAGAGTGTGAGGATAAAGACTTATATATTTTCTTAGTAGACATCCTCTGGCTCTTGTTGCCCCTCTTGTATACGAATTGTACTTGCAAGTTTTCCCTGAAAAGATATTAACAAAATTAATATTTAATTATTTATTTATATAAATTACACACACACAAACTTATATATATATATATATATATATATATATATATATATATATATATATATATATATATATATATATATATATATATAATATATATAGACCAGAGACCAATTATATATATATATATATATATAATTTCGTAAACCTCACCCTGTAAACATTCATGTTTCTACATGTTAAACAAACTACGAGGATGAGGGAAGGGGATGTTCCCTCCATGCTGGATATTATATTTACCAGGAAAGAGAAAGATATATTTATCATTCAGTACCTCCCTCCTTTTACCCAAGTGACATGGTCACTTGGGTAAAAGTGACCATGTCTTTTTGGGAATAAAGTATGCAATGCATTATAATCTGGAAGAAAATGAGCTTGAAGCAGTTGAAAAACCTGACTTGTGGAGAGGTCATTATGGGGAACTCAGATATTTCCTTAAGGAATTTGACAAACACTTGCTGTTAGGACATGAAGTAAATGAGATGTATGTCAAGTTTTGTGAAATATATGATAATGGCACAACAAAATTTATACTAAAGCAGAGATGCAGAACTAGGAAAAGGGGAAAAATTGCCCAAACATACAAGCAATACAAAGATGCGAGAAACAACAATAGCAGTAAGGAGAGGGGCAGAACGACTATGACTTTCGGTCATATTCAACAACACAAATATACATACACACACACACATTATTGGAAAAAATTGGAATTGGAATATTGGAAAAAATAATTAAAACTAAATGGGTAGAACACCTGGAGAGAAATGATATAATTTCAGACAGACAGTATGGTTTTCGATTTGGAAGATCCTGTGTATCGAATTTACTCAGTTTCTATGATCGAGCAACAGATATATTACAGGAAAGAGATGGTTGGGTTGACTGCATCTATTTGGACCTAAAAAAGGCATTCGACATTTCCACATAGAGAGGTTGTTCTGGAAACTGGAAAATATTGGAGGGGTGACAGGTAAGCTTCTAATATGGATGAAAAATTTTCTGACATAGAAAAATGAGGGCAGTAATCAGAGGCAATGTATCGGACTGGAGAAATGTCACAAGTGGAGTACCACAGGGTTCAGTTCTTGCACCAGTGATGTTTATTGTCTACATAAATGATCTACCAGTTGGTATACAGAATTACATGAACATGTTTGCTGATGATGCTAAGATAATAGGAAGGATAAGAAATTTAGATGATTGTCATGCCCTTCAAGAAAACCTGGATAAAATAAGTATATGGAGCACCACTTGGCAAATGGAATTTAATGTTAATAAATGCCATGTTATGGAATGTGGAACAGGAGAACATAGACCCCACACAACCTATACATTATGTGAGAAATCTTTAAAGAATTCTGATAAAGAAAGAGATCTAGGGGTGGTTCTAGATAGAAAACTATCACCTGAGGACCACATAAAGAATATTGTGCGAGGAGCCTATGCTACGCTTTCTAACTTTAGAATTGCGTTTAAATACATGGATGGTGATATACTAAAGAAATTGTTCATGACTTTTGTTACGCCAAAGCTAGAATATGCAGCTGTTGTGTGGTGCCCAACAACAGAAGTTGGCCCATATCTTAAGAAGCACATCAACAAACTGGAAAAGGTGCAAAGACATGCTACTAAGTGGCTCCCAGAACTGAAGGGCAAGAGCTACGAGGAGACGTTAGAGGCATTATATATGCCAAAACTAAAAGACAGAAGAGGTGATATGATCACTACATACAAAATAGTAACAGGAATTGATAAAATCGACAGGGAAGATTTCCTGAGACCTGGAACTTCAAGAACAGGAGGTCATAGATTGAAACTAGCTTAACACAGATGCTAAAGAAATATAAGAAAATTCACTTTCGCAAATAGAGTGGTAGACGGTTGGAACAAGTTAGGTGAGAAGGTGGTGGAGGCCAAGACTGTCAGTAGTTTCAAAGCGTTATATGACAAAGAGTGCTGGGAAGACGGTCTCATCCTTTAACTACACTTAGGTAATTACACACACACACACACATACATATTATATATATATATATATATATATATATATATATATATATATATGTCGTACCTAGTCGCCAGAACGCACTTTTCAGCCTACTATGCAAGGCCCGATTTGCCTAATAAGCCAAGTTTTCATGAATTAATATATTTTCTCTATTTTTTTTCTTATGAAATGATAAAGCTATCCATTTCATTATGTATGAGGTCAATTCTTTTTTTATTGGAGTTAAAATTAATAGAGATATATGACCGAACCTAACCTATCTTTATAGGTTAGGTTAGGTAGCTGAAAATGTTAGGTTAGGTAGTCGAAAAAACATTAATTCAAGAAAACTTGGCTTATTAGGCAAATCGGGCCTTGCATAGTAGGCTGAGATGTGCGTTCTGGCTACTAGGTACGACACATTATATATATATTTATATATATATATATATATATATATATATATATATATATATATATATATATATATATATGTATATATATATATATATATATATATATATATATATATATATATATATATATATATATATATATATATATATATATCGGACAATTAGTAAAAAAAAAAAAAAAAAAAAAATTAAATTATTTTACCTTGTACCTAGATCCACCAGGCCTGTTTGGTGCCTGTTTCAGTACTTCAGACATCTGGAAGGTCACATCCTCCTCCTCAACTTGTGGATGTGCGTTGATAGATGATTCTGTAAAATTAAGTTATTTATATAATAATAAATTCAGTATAACAATAATATTCTGTAAAATTAAAAGTAATTTATACATCAATCAGATAAAACTCTCCAGAGATGGTGATACACAACATATAAAGGACAAGTTTCAGAACAAAATATGCATTTAGGAATAAGGTTTTGTACATGTAGGTAGCACATGAGAAAATAAGTGGAAGGTGATCAAGTTTATATTAACATGTTAATGACTTTGTTAAGGCTTTGCAAGAATGAAAAAATATTAATAATATAATATCACCTACCAATTAATTGTACATCATTTATAAGTCAATTATTTGCATTATTATTATTCAATACTAATGATATAAAAATGCATTTTGTAATCTACTATTTATGCAAGTATTAAGCACAGGATCATGAAATAAACTGCAAAATACTGTAATGGATAAACCAATTAATTTTACATTTTCCTATAGCTAAGTCAGTCAGTTCTATTAGCAGCAGAGAACAATTATGCCCAACCTCTATTAAATGAAACAATCTTAAGAGCAAGTGATAGAAATATAATCATTTATGCTTGGGATTATGGAATGGTTCCAAATATGAAAAATATCAAGTTTTTTGGTTAAAATTTTTTAACTTAAAATTTACATTTTTAAGTGAATTTTAAACTTTAAAAAAATTATTTAATTTTTTGGTTACTTACTTAAAATAACATTATATAGTTCTTGTTTTTGTAGAAATGCCAATTTCTTCTTTTGCCCTTCCAGACTGTATAGTGACCACAGGCCGTTTGTTCATATCTTCATTATTCTTCGAACTGTGGTTGCACAATCAGACCCACGTACACTGGTTAAAAGCATCACCTAAAAGCAACAACAAAAATGTAGTACACTGACGAATTTTGAATATATATATATATATATATATATATATATATATATATATATATATATATATATATATATATATATATATATATATATATATATATATATATATATATTAGTTGATTTTATACCCGCATTAGGTCAGGTGATAATACAATGAAGGTGATAATAAAGCCATTCACAACTGCAGGCCTAATAAAAAAAGGAGGTGGCATAGCAATATCTTACAAAGATACCTTCATCTGCAATAGTCTCATTAGTAATAGAGACGACTATTGTGAATATACCTTTGCCAAGTTCTCCAGTAAATCCCTTAAATCCTCCTTGACTATAAGTGCCATCTATAGATTTCCCAATACCGACATAGCTTCATTCTCAGATAACGTAAGGAATCTTATCATAAATAACAATCTCAACAAAAATCAAACCAACTTAGTGGTTTGTAATGGTGAACAAAACATGCAGATACTTATATATAACCTGTGAATAGAGTGTAATAACACCAAAACTATTTGTTTATTGTTTTATGACCATAATAATTGAATCACTAATATGATTCACTAATATATAATCCTAATAATAATCACTAATATATAATCCATTGAGCATGCTGCATCTCTTTCAGTCTCTTTGCAATTTGAACAAGAGGGTTTTTAATTGATCGAACCATATTCTTAAAGTAAAGTAAATGAGATGTATTCCATATTTTGCAAAATATACGATGAAGGCACACAAACATTCATACCAAAACTGAAGGGCAGGATTTATGAGGAGACATTAGAGGCATTAAATATTCCAAACTAGAAGACAGAAGGAAAAGAGGAGATATGATCACTACGTACAAAACAGTAACAGGAATTGATAAACTTGATAGGGAAGATTTCCCGAGACCTGGAATTTCAAGAACAAGAGGTTATAGATTTAAACGAACTAAACAAAGATGCCGAAGAAATGTAAGACAATTCACTTTTGCAAACAGAATGGTAAACGGTTGGAACATGTTAGGTGAGAAGGTGGTGGAGGCCAAATCCGTCAAGTTTCAAAGCATTATATGACAGAGTGCTGGGAAAATGGGACACCACGAGTGTAGCTCTCCATCCATCTGATTGATAACCCAAATGAATTTTTCATGGATATGATACCAACATCAAATCATAAATCAGATGTGATCCTATCCCCACTGGATTTTGAAGAAGCCATAGACAGTATGCCTATGCACTCTGCACCAGGCCCTGACTCTTGGAACTCTATATTCATCAAGAACTGTAAAAAACGTTATCGCAGGCCCTTCACATTCTTTGGAGACAAAGCCAAGATACTGGCATTGTCCCTGACATACTAAAAACAGCAGAGATAGCACCGCCCCATAAAGGAGGAAATAAGGCAGAGGCAAAAAACTACAGACCGATAGCACTAACATCGCACATCATAAAAATCTTTGAGAGAATGCTAAGAAGTAAGATCACAAAATACATGGAATCACAGCATCTCCATAACCCCAGACAACATGGTTTCAGAACAGGGCGCTCTTGCCTATCACAGTTGCTGGACCACTCTGACATGGCACTAGATGCCATGGAAGACAAACAAAACGCTTTGACAAAAAAAAGCCTTTGACAAATGTGACCATTGTGTTATTGCACATAAAATGCGTTCAAAAGGAATTACCGGAAAAATAGGCAGATGGATATACAACTTCCTGACTAATAGAACCCAATGTGTAGTAGTCAACAAAATAAAATCTGGACCATCAACCGTAAAGAGCTCAGTCCCCAAGCGTACTGTGCTTGCTCCAATACTTTTTCTCATCCTCATATCGGACATAGACAAGGACACAACCTATAGTACTTGATCATCCTTTGCAGATGACACTAGAATCTTCACGAGAGTAGGCAACATAGAGGACACGGCAAACCTCCAATCAGATGTAAATCAGGTCTTTCTATGGGCTACAGAAAATAACATGGTGATTAACGAACATAAGTTTCAGCTCATGCGCTACGGAAAAAATAAAAAATATAAAAACGGAAACCACTTACAAAACTCAGTCAAATCATAACATTGAACGGAAAAGCAACGTAAAGGATTTGGGTGTACTGATGTCAGAAGGCCTTACATTTAAAGAACACAATAAAGTAGCCGTCACAACTGCAAGAAAAATGACAGGATAGATAACAAGAACTTTTCACACTAGAGATGCTATACCGATGATGATAGTTTTCAAGACGCTAGTGCTCTCTAGAGTGGAATACTGCTGCATAATGAAAGCCCCTTTCAAAGCTGGAGAAATTACTGACCTATACTTATGCATTTATCTTCGGTTTAACACAACAGGCACCAGACACACGCTAGGCATCATACACACTAGGATAAAACAAACATTAGGCCAGAAGTCAGAAAAGAATTCAAAGAATTTTACTGGAAAGGCTTGCTGTTAGGAAAGGAAGTAATTGAGATGAATTAATGCACAGTATGTCAATTTTGTGAAATATATGATAAAGGAACAAAAACATTTATACCAAAACAAAGATGCAGAACTAGGAAACAGGATTTGTTCAACTGAAATTTCAAGACGGACAGAGACCAAAAGACACAAAAATGGAATCAATATACGAAGAGGCCAAACCCCCAAACATACCAGTAATACAAAGAGAAACAACTACACGGCAGTGAGGAGAGAGGCAGAAAGAAATTTTGAAAAAAAGGAACAAACAAATGTAAAGTAGAACAAATCATATTCTATAAATACAGCAACAACCAATTGCAGGTAAAGGATAATATTCAGAGCTTTTAAATGCATGGATGGCGAAATACTCAAGAAATTGTTCACGACTTTTGTTAGACCAAAGTTGGAATATGCAGCGGTTGTATGGTGCCCATATTTTAAGAAGCACATAAACAAACTGGAAAAGGTGCAAAGACATGCTACTAAGTGGCTCCCAGAACTGAAGGACAAGAACTATGAGGAGAGGTTAGAGGCATTAAATATACCAAATATACTACACAAATATATATACTACACATGCACAATAAACTACCCTACACAGGCTGAGTATGGTGTGTACAATAAATTATTAGCTAAAAGATAAGACTGAGTTTGTATAAATGGGGGTTAAGTCAGAGTGGGAAAATGTAAGTAGAGTGCCTAAAAACCCTGTCCTGGGACCTCTGTAATTCATAATATATACAAATAATTTAGACTCAGGTTTGATCAGCAATATTTGAAAATTTCCAGACGATACAAAAGGGATTTTTTTCTGGATTCAGGATTATTTTTTTATGGCTGAAAACAGGTTTTCAGCAATAAAAGAAATACAGTATTGCTGGAACAACCGTCGACATCTTCAAGAGAAAACCTGAACATCTTCAAGAAGTGAAGATGACCTTGAGAAGAAGTATAGGTTGGGAGAAGTATAGGTTAGGAATTGTCTCCAAAGAATTCTCAAAGAATTACTCGTTATTGCTATCCAAGATAATTAGACGAGCCAAAGCTAAATACTACGAAGATAAATTTACCCAAATAAAGAGTACCTTACCTAAAAATATGTATGTACCTTACGTAAATAAACATTTGATTTTGAAGTGCCGGACAAACAAGGCTGTGGTGGATATGTGGGCCTGAGGGGCCTGTCCAAGCAACAGCCTGTTGGACCAAGCTCTCACATGTCAAGCCTGGCCTTGGAAGGGCTTGGTGAGTAGAACTACCACCAGAACCCTATAATGCATGTATCAAGGTGTCCAGGCAGTGAGCACCACATAATGCAGTGCAGTCCTGTAAGAATAAGCACAGTAAGTATGGGCATGGAGGGGGTGCAGCAGTGGCTTGTGAAGGGCTGGAGAGTAAATGGACATGCCCAGGGGTAAAAAGCATTAGGGTAACAGAACATAGCCCATAAAAATAGTAATGACAATGAATGAATAATTATATGAATGCAATAATACTTCATATCTCAATAGGAATACTAAGCAGGATGCAAGACAAGGTACTGGTGGTGATAGTGGTTGGTACAAGTCCTCACATCCCCACAGACACCAGTAACAGCCCTCACCTCCCAACACAGTACCCTTGTAGCGAGTTAATCTTATACTCGCTTCATTATCTTATAGCATAACTAATTAACACTAATTACAGAAGCTACACAGGTGATATTTTGGTGTGAGTTGAGCGCACTGAGCGTCGGTATCGCTACACCCTTGTTCCTTAACAACCCTTTGGACCTTTATTACAGAAAAATAGAATCAATTAATTTAATAAAATATAAAATATAAGTGCTTACTTACGATAATACTATCGGTGGAACACAAAATCTTCTTCTTCTTGATAGTAGGTGCAGTTTGCATGAAGGGTTAGTCCTCGCCATGACTGAACTGACGACAAAATGGCCGATGTGTTGATATGGCGTCAGGTGACGCTGTGACGTCACAGGTGAGGGACGCTTTGCGCATTACTCCCTCGTACTTAAAAAGTACTACAGGTACTTTTTGGTTTTATTTTTGAATATGGCAGAAGTTGGACAGCTTTTCAAATCATTATAAGGGAGTGAGTTCCATAGACTAGGTCCCTTTATTTACATAGAGTGTTTACATAGATTAAGTTTGACTCTGGGGATATCAAAGAGATATTTATGTCTGGTGGGGACGTGGCCATGTGTTCTATTACATCTGTCCAGGAAGAGTTTCAGAACAGGGTTTGCAGTTAGAAAAAGGGCTTTATAAACGTAATTTACACAGGAGAATGTATGGAGTGAATTTGTTTAGCATGTTTAAGGATTTGAACAAGGGAGCTGTGTGTTGTCTGAAGGTAGAGTTATTTATTGTCCTGATAGCAGATTTTTACTGGATGATGATGGGCTTGAGGTAGTTTGCAGAGGTTGAACCCCAAGCACAAACGCCATAAGAATGATAGGGATAGATAAGTGCATAATAGAGTGAGAGGAGAGCAGAGTAGGGTACATAATATCTGATCTTAAACAGTATACCAACTGTTTTAGAAACCTTTTTAGTTATGTGTTGTATATGGGTGCGGAAGTTGAGTCTCTTGTCTAAGTATAGGCTAAGAAACTTTCCATCATTTTTATTGCTAATGTTTACATTATCTATCTGAAGCTGAATTGCATTTGTTGATTTGTTTCCAAATAAGATATAGTAGGTCTTTTCTATGTTTTGTGTGAGGTTTGTTGGTTGACATCCACAAGTAGACTTTTTTTAATTAATTGTTTACAACATTATTTAACAGGAGTGGGTTGGGGTCAGAGTAGATGAGTAGTATCATCAGCCAACAATATAGGTTTAAGTATGTTAGAGACATTAGGGAGATCATTGATGTATATAAGAAACAGGAGGGTCCTAGGATGCTGCTCTGTGGCACCTTTACGGTAATTAAGTGGTAGAGTGGGAGAGGTTATATCATTGATGGCTTCATATTTATTTATTTATGCATATACAAGAATGTACATAAGGAATGTGAGGATACAATTATGGTAATTACAGTCTTGTAAAGCCACTAGCACGCGCAGCGTTTCGGTGATATTGGTGTCTGTTACTAAGATAGGATCGGATATAGTTTAGGGCAAGGCCACGGATTCCATAATGGTGGAATTTAAGTAAGAGGTAGTTATGGTTAACAGTATCAAAGGCCTTTCTCAGGCCGATGAAGAGTTCAATTGGAAACTCACTTTTGTCAAGGGCTGAGAAGATTAAGTCAAGCAGACTAACAATAGCATCATTGGTACTCTTTTGGGAGCGGAAGCCAAACTGACAGGGACTTAGTATATTGAATTTTACAAGATTGGAGTAGAGCTGTTTGTAAAAAAAAAAAAAATAATTTTGATAATATAGGTAGATTCGATATGGGTCTGTAATTATTTATGTCTGCCGTGTTACCTCCTTTATGAACTGGCGTTACTCTTGCTTTTTTAAGGATATCAGGGAAGGTATGACACTCTAGGGATTTGTTGAACAGCAGTGCTATGGATGGTGCAAGGGCATGGGAGGCACGCCTGTGTACCATCGATGGTATTTCACTAATGTTCCCAGCTTTGGTTTTTAGCGAGTGAATGATGGACACAACATCTGTAGGGCTGACCGGAGAGAGGAGAAGAGAGTTTGGATAGCTGCGTGAAAGATATGTGGTAACATATGTCTGAGTCTCTGGGATTTTTCGGGCAAGGTGAGCACCAAACGATGAAAAGAAGCTATTAAATTCAGTTGCTGTTTCAAGATCTGTTGCAGGTGTATAACCATCCTTGGAGATTTTTATCTTATTATGTGAATGTTGTTTAGCTCCTAGGATGGTAGAGATGGCTCTCCATGTGCTTTTTATGTTGCCTTTTGCTTCTTTGAATCTATTCTCGTAATAGGAACGCTTTGCTCTTATTATACTGGTAAGCACTGATGAATACCTCTTAACTACTTCTTTTCCAACTAGGCCAATCCTAAGTTTTTTTTTCATATTCATGTTTCTTGTCGATTGCTTTAAGTATGCCATTAGTGAGCCAGGGATTATTTAACCTTTTTGCCAGTTACTTGCTTGGTGAGGAGAGGACAATAAGTATTGTAAAGGCTTTAAATTTTGGAAAGAGGCTAGTTAACGAATTATTATCCTGTGTATTGATAAATTTAGATTCCCAGTTTACATTGTGGAGGGCATTTGTGAGATTGCCTATTGCCGCTTCACATTGTAACCTAAAGGTAATTTTCTTGTTACCTGGTGGTGTTATGGCCATGTTCGCTACAAGGAAGGTAGGATAGTGGTCAGTTGTTCTGTCAGTGATTATACTTGATGTAAGAGGAGCTGTTATGTTGGTCCATCAGTGATCCAGGGTAGTCGCAGATGTTTGAGTGACTCGGGTGGGCCTGGTGATTGCGGGGATGAGCATACAGGAATTCATGCTGTTGAGGAAACAGTCTACTTGAGGGTTATTTTGTAGCCCTAGGTCAATATTGAAATCACCTCTGAGAACTATGTGATTTTTGTTGAGATTATTGTTTATGATAAGGTTCCTCAAGTTGTTATTGTATTTGTGTCTAGCTTCAGACACAAGCATGTTACAGTTATGTCTTAAAGAGTTGAGAGCAATTAAGGATGATAAAGAGTCACTTACAACTAATGTATCAAGTTTGGATACTTGTACACATTTCAGTGCAAGGAGCAAGGCAAATAGTTCAGTCTGAAGGGTAGAGGCCCAGTTGTTTATACGGACTCCCCACTCAAAATATAAGTCATATCCTATTGCCAGGACAACTGCACTTCCAGCTGCACCCGTTGGGCGCTGTAGGAAACCTTCAGTGTATATGATTTGAGAGAGAGAATGCTCTGTGGACAGAGCATCAATATGGCTTAAGACGTTGAGCTTTGCCTCAAGACAAAGCTGGGACTGATCTCTAATTTGCTCCTTTGATGGAAAGGGAGGGATTAAAATTGAAAAGGGTGTAATTTCCTACAGTGCAGGAAAGTGCTATTGTTGTCTCTCTTGGTACAAATTATAAATCTGATACTTTCTGAGTTCAGTTCCAATTTTATTTATCTATTTGAAACAATGTTTACATTCAATAAAGAAATTCTGGAGGGCTTCTGTGCAAGGGTTAGGATGAGCTAGCCTAAGCATTTTTATACCAATTTGACAGTTATTTTCAGTAACACGATAAACAACGCTCGGAATATTAAGTTCCTTTCTCATATTAAGTATCTTTGTGGTACGAAGGCACCCAAGGATTATCCTCAAGGCTTCGTTCTGCAATTTTTCAAGCCCTCCAAGCTTTCTTTCAGGATGCCTTAAAGTTAGTTTAGTTCATTTATTATGCACCCCATACCCATCTTGTGGGCAGTAGTGGAAAGGGTTGCAGAGGCACATAATGGGCTCAGGGACTGAACCCAACAATTCATTTAGCTAAGCAAGTTACAATCTTGATGAGCTAGTTACAAAATTCAGTATAAGTCGTCACATCAACAATAGGTTCGAGATCGATCACAAGTACAGTTTCTAAATTAAGCAACTGACATATGTGGAGAGCTAGTGTCACAATTGATATGTTTGTCCTGCACACCGCTCCCCATCCAGTGGGCAGCGGTGGATAGGTTACAATCACTTAGTTACTACTTACAGTTAGCAAACTGGGGATATTTGGCTAAAATTTCTGGTACCAGATCATTTTGAATGAAATATTGACACATCGTTGGTACATTGGTTATAGAATTGTCTCTGAATTCACTATCACATAGTGACGAAGGGGTGTGCAAATAATTTTGTTGACAGTTAACATTTGGTCAGGTCTACATCGGCAGATAATGAGAATTCCCAGAAATACTTGTAACCGAGTCTAAGCCGAGCAGTAGTAACATCTAGAAGTCTGCTGATTTTATTGGATGAACCATAGATGTGTGGCTCCTTTTGCATAATAGTATTGAACGAAAGTTAATCTCCCCAAACACTTTCGCGTTTTGGGCAAGTTACCCCTCCACTCTCTCCATTTTTGTTTGGACATTCCCTGGTAGTGCGCGGAAATACTGAAAAGTGTATACTCTTTTCAACTTTGTCACCTTAATTCTCGTCCTATGTCTTTCATTTTGGTATCAATGCGTTCGCAATAGAATTCCCAACAGAACTATGTGCATATAATGTCAAAGACAGCAGCGCGCTCCACCCGCCGACAAGATGAATGTAGGCCAAGGGTACCAGAAAAAGAAAGCTGAGCCACCCTCAGGCAACTCTCATTACATTAGAGAGCGTGATAATACTGAAAAGTGTATACCCTTTTCAACTTTGTTACCTCAATTCTCATCCTAGTTTTTTCAATTTGGCATCAATGTGTTCGCAATAGAATTCTCTACAGGACTAAAGGCATATAAACTCCAAAAGCCCGGCTTACCATCCGCAACAAACAGAGTAAGCGAGAGTGTGTTACCAGGGAGCGCACAAGAGCGATAAAATGTATACACTCTTTTCATTTTGGTCACCCCAATTGTCATCCTAGGTCTTTCATTTTGGTATCAATGTGTTAGCAATAGAATTATCTATAGGTTTAAATGCATATAAACTCCAAAAGCAAGGTGTACCATCCGCACAAAACAGAGAAAGTGAGAGAAAGTAACCCAGGAGCACTCTAGTGCAATGTAATGTGAACACTCTTTTCACTTTGGTTACCTCAATTCTCGTCATATGTCTTTCATTTTGGTATCAATGTGTTCGCAATTGTATCTGCTGGCATTTTACCCTTTGCTTGGATCTGAAGGGTTTTAGGCTCACCACGATGCAATCTGATAGTACCGCAGGTGTATATACCTATCTTCAAGCAGCAATTCACTCATTCAAACCGACTTATAATAGTTATCCATATATAAATGGTAATCTTTGTTCTACCTGTTAACCTGTCATATGAAGAAAGATTGTCAAAGCTTATATTACATTCTCTAGAAAAGCAAAGAATTAGGAGTGACATATGGTAGAGGTGCACAATGGGATGAATGGACATAACAAAGGGGACATTAATGGGGTATTAAAAGTAGCAACACAAGACAGAACTCGAAACAAAGTGTAAAAATTGGAAAAATTTAGATTTAGGAAAGAACTGCATGAGTAAATACACTGGGTTTGTACCTTAAGGTTCATGTATGCAATATTACAGAGTTCCAGTTAACTCCCATGCATGCAATTAATTTATGTTATGTTTATGTTTTTTATGTTAAAATGTTTTTGTTGATTTGTTTGTATATTTTCATAAGTAAAGCATGCTTACCGTCTTATTCCAAGTTTTATGATAACTTTACAAGGTTTAAAACATAAAGTTCAATATATATTCTGGTTTTCACACAGGAATTATACGTTAATATAACATAATAACGTAATGATGTCGTGTAAATAACGTTATACTGACGTCATATAAATGTTATATTTATGTTATAAGAACGTAAATTGGATAGCTTTACAGAAAGTAAACAAAAAAAACTAAATGTTGACTGAAAATTATTTATTCTTAAATATAAAGCATGAAAACATTATAATACCATAGCATTCACTATTATTTTTAAATTTTTACATAAATCTTAAAAAACTGTGTCTCAAGAATATATGTTTTTAGTTATATCCTTTGGTTTTAAGAACATCAGATATACGTATTTATGTCAAAAGTTACAGTATTACCTTTGTGGAACCATTTAAAAACGTCCACAAACGTTCTGTGTTTGCTGGGTAGCGGTTGGAGGTAAGGCCCCTAACCTAATGATAGATGAGGTAAAATTAAATAGAATACTATTACGTAGTAGGAAACAACAATGGCGAAGGAACAAGAAGAGTAAAATAGCCCAGAAGGCCGGATGGCCAAAGAACGTTAGCGACCGTATGGCCAACAGCATGCTGTCTGCTGCTGGCCAACAACATGCTGTCTGCTGCTGGCCAACAACATGCTGTCTGCTGCTGGCCAACAACATGCTGGCCGTCATCATGCTAACTGACTGGCTTGAGCTTGCCTAAAGGGAGGCCGAATGGCCAGTTTTTGCATGACACCGTGCGCGAGGCCATGCTAAACTCGGTAGCATTCCAAATGTACCTTAATGTACTGACGATACGATGAAGAAAGGGTGGTCAAATATAATGCGCAATATTTAGAATATATAATGAGGGAAACGAGTGTAATAGGACGAAATAACCGGAGGAAAAATGGGGGGGGGACCCCACCCGAATGCACTGCAACTAGCGTATCCTAGCTGAAATTAACTTAATGGCACGGAGGCAAAGCAATAGATTAATACAAATCCTAATTTAAAGTCCCTTAATATAACAAATTGAACGTGAAACTTAAGCAAAGTATAAATTGCGGGAAAAATTTTTCGTAATAAATACAAATCATAATTGCGAGTCCAACAATAACAAATTTAACAGATAAGCAGACGTAGGAGGAACCAAGGGGACGTTTCCCACAGGCGAGCCCGCACGGTTGGGGGGGGGGGGCGGAAATGACAGAGGGCCGAAGAGAAGATAACGTCGCCGAGGCGCGCTGGACGGCACACAACCCGGTCTGAGAAAGGACATAGGCCCAAAAGCGAGAGGCGACAATCGTAGAATGGGATGGAAGAATGCGGAAGTAAGAGGGCGAAACCGAGTAAACAGGGAACCAGGGGGGGGGGGGGGGCAACCGATAAGCCGCGGCTCACGCACCGCTGGCCATACCTAAACATACCTAGACAGGAAGGGGAGAAGCATAAAAGTAACCCAGCAAAAGACTAGTAATTAGTAATTCTGTAAATAGCACATCCTGGCTGACTTTACTTAATAATTTACTTAATAAGTCTGGGAATAGCGCATCCTGGCTGACTTTACTTAATAATTTACTTAGGAACTCTGCAAATAGCACATCCTGGCTGACTTTACTTAATGATTTACTTAGTAACTCTGCAAATAGCACATCCTGGCTGACTTTACTTAATAATTTACTTAGGAACTCTGCAAATAGCACATCCTGGCTGACTCTACTTAATAATTACTTAGTAACTCTGCAAATAGCGCATCCTGGCTGACTTTACTTAATAATTTACTTAGGAACTCTGCAAATAGCACATCCTGGCTGACTTTACTTAATAATTTACTCAGTAACTCTGCAAATAGCACATCCTGGCTGACTTTACTTAATAATTTACTTAGGAACTCTGCAAATAGCACATCCTGGCTGACTCTACTTAATAATTACTTAGTAACTCTGCAAATAGCACATCCTGGCTGACTTTACTTAATAAATTAATTAGTAACTCTGCAAATAGCACATCCTGGCTGACTTTACTTAATGACGTAAGGCAAGGAAAAATGAACAAACATACTGAACACAGCAACGCAAAATTAAACATATGCGACATGAGCAAAGCATCAACTGTCGGAGTAAATTAAGGTAGGCTGTTTGGGAAAAGGAATCCGTGGTAATCTGAAAGCAGGAGGCATGTTAGTGCTGAAATGTAGAACGTAATTAAGAGGAAGGGCAAGGCATGTCGCGAGATGTCTGCCAGTACAAAATAAGAAACCTTCCATATAAAGTGTGTGAAAATCTTAATTTACATTGTCTTAGGAAAGCAAAGAACGGGATATCATTAAATATACGACGTTCCCGACGACGCTTCGACGCCGCCATCTGCTGGAGTGTACCGTGCCCCAGGCAACGTGGGGCCACCCCCCTGTCCAGGTCACCTGAATAGGGGCAAGGCATGGCACGTGATATCTACAGGTACAAAATAAGGGTATACAATCGGCGTGCATATATAACCATTTTACATTAAGAGAACGGAGGTGAAGCATAACATAAATATAACCAAATAAGTAACGTGAATAAACTGCAAGAGCCAAGCGTAAATACTGTAACCACTGAGGAAACTAAACTGCAATAGCTAAGCATAAACTACTGTAACTACCGATGAAACTAGGCAAAAATGCAGGGCCAGGAGACGTGAAGCTAAAATAAGGGCCCGCGAATACTGCAAATAGCACATCCTGTCTGACTTTACTTAATAATTCTTAGGAACTCTGCAAATAGCACATCCTGGCTGACTTTACTTAATAATTTACTTAGTAACTCTGCAACTAGCACTGCCTGGCTGACTTTACTTAATAATTTACTTGGTAACTCTGCAAATAGCACATCCTATTTGTTATGTTAGCGCTGAAATGTAGAACATAATTATGAATAGGGCAAGGCATGGCACGTGGTATCTGCAAGTACAAAATAAGGGTATACAAATACAGCATATACAAATCATTAGGTTAGCAAGGCAAGGCAAGCAAGCAAGTTAGTATACTTTGCGAGGGCAGCGGCGGGGGCAGGCGGAGTGAGGGCAGAGCCCCACTGTGCGCCCGTATTTATACGGCCCCAGACTGCCCGCGCAACGCCGCGGGACGCGCTGCGCAAATGTTTCTCTCTCCCCCATCAGAAATATCCCCGCTTGCGATCAAGCAGTGACCATTTTTTATTCCTTCTTTCAACACAATTTATACCTAATCTCGATTGCTATTAAGTTTTAGTCTGTGTTTTTTCCCCCCACACCTTGCCCGAAATGCTATGAGTATTAGTGGCTTTAGGTATTGTATGTACTAGCTCTGCCTATAAATCCAACATTATGTTTGTAAATCAACTGTATGTACTTTTCCTGAATAAAATGTATTTATTATTTATTTTTTAATCAGTAAGTATTAAAAGAAGGCACCAAGCTGGGAAGGCTATGTAGCACCATTGTGTGTAACAATAAACCAAATTTTTTTTAACAAATAATGCACCTGTATGGGAAAACAAATCCTGTCAGCTGTAAAAATATTGATGCAGTTATTTAAATGAAAAATATAATGAAAGAAATATTACTGGTTTATTTTTATCCTATCTTTTTGTACTGTACAGTATATCCAAGGAAGTGAAAAATTAAGACATAATGCACAATTTAATGAATGATTAGCATGGATTAGCAGTTCAAAAGAAATATGACTTGTATTACATATCAACATGAGATCTTAATGATCCATGGTCAACATGATTTAATAAGGATAATACAGTACTGTATTTGTAATAATACAAACTATAATTTAAAATCTTTATTACTGATTTTTTTATTAAGAAGATTAGGTACACACAGCAATGTGCTGCTACCCTATTCTATTTGGAATATTACACAGTGTAGATAAAAAACTAGCTATAAGTTTATCTAATACTCCCATCTCACAGGATGGTTAGACATACTGTACATGGAATCAATTTAGAAAATACCAGCCTCAATACAAAAAACAAATCAACTCTGACTAAACAACTCTAAGCAATTTTCACAAGAGGTAAGCACTGAATCATGGAAACATTATATTATAATTACTCTTACCAGTTTCTACAAAACTCCTCTCAAACAATGTATTTTTAAACATGTTTAGGTATACACAGCAATGTGCTGCTTCCCTATTCTGTATAAAGGACCACACAGTGTAGATCAAAAACCAGCTACAAGCTCACCCAACATCCTCACCTCACAGGATGGCCAGTCATACATGGAATTAGGAGAGAACAAAATACTTAATGCTGATCTATTAGCCTCCACTGGCAAAATCTGGGTGCAGCACAAGAATATCTTCCAATATTCCTGAGTGTATGAAGTAATTACAGAGCTCAAAGTACCTCATACCATTTGGTATGAAGTCACTGATAACAGGACAATCACAGATATAGTGTTGGAGAGTATGTTCTCTCAAGTAGGACTGAAAACAGATGTTTTTTTTTCCACCAAGAGGGCTATAAACCCATGGAACCGCCTACCCGCTGAAGCCGTAAATGCCAAATTCCAGCTAAAAAATAACATTAATTCAATTGGCGGGCCCTTTAACAAGCCGCCGGCTTTCTGTCCTCTTCGAGGTCACTAGATAGTTAGTGGCCATTGGGTAAATTCAGTAAATATATACAATAATTGTCAGCGCATCTTCCGAGCAACAAGGACAGCTACACAGTATCTCTTAGAATTACGTAGGTAAACAACAAATGTAACATATTTGTTTACTACAATGTCGGTGCTGGCTGTAGAAGTTGAAAAAACATTGTTTTACTTCGAAATATACTAATTTTATAAGAAAATTCGACGTAAATAGGAGGCAGTAGAGCTCCTATAAGCCAGCGCTAAATCTTCAATATGAAGAATGTTGCTGCTCTCTGATTGGCCAAACGAAACACAGTAGTGACCTCTATCGGCACGCAGGTGAACCAACAATTTTCTTCCTAAGTATACCTTATTGAATCGCACCTAAGCATCTTCTTAGGGCGCACTTAGGAACCTTCGTAGCAAACCCACTTACGAAGAAATACACAGAGCTTCCTGAATCTAGGTCTAGGTCTTTTACGGCCTCTTGGCCGGGTACATTACGTGTTATGTGGTCTCTCACTTATTAGTTATTCTTTGTGTCCTGTAAGCATGTCCTAGTGTTATATAATTACTACACATTTGCACTCGGCCTTAATTCTAGTACCAGTTAACCTTTAGGTTTCTGCAGAATTAGTTTCCATGGGCCGGATTCAGGAAGGTACTTACGAAGGTTTTTCCTCTTAGCTAAGAGCGTTTTCCGTCTTAGCGCCTTCGTGGCGGCTACGTCCGTATTCAATTAACTACCCTAAGTGGAAAAATCTTCGTAAGTTCATTCCGGGATTTAAGTGTGGTTTCGACCACTCGTAGCTTTACGTAAACTGGATATAAGTCATTTTTTCTCTACTACATAACACTGGGATCGATTTATGATATTGGAACATGACCAAAATATTATAGCTGGTGAATCTAGTGAAGAGTAATCCTTGTGTTAGTTATATATGCATTCTCTGCTTGAAACTTGAAGTAAATATGTGTTTGATGATAGTAGAATTAGTTTTATAATAGCAAGATATTATACCAGTAGTTATTAAGTAAATAAACACTGGTGAACATGAAATATGAGAGAAGGTGATGAGCCCTGCCTGATGGGATCATTTACTATCACCAAATGCACCTGTTCACCTAGTAGTAAGGGTGTACCTTAGCTATACATACCCATTTCTAATTTATTTAGTTTGGTTTTATTTTGAAATTAAATCTGGGTGAGACATAAAATAAAAATATGCTGCACAAATGATGTTAGGTAAGGAAAAGGGTAAAAATGTCAAAAACTTTATTCATTGAATACTTAAAGCTATAATTATGACTATATAGACTACTAAAAAAGAGAGAGGGAAGTAGGGGTCCAAGACCTCTTCCTGTTATACAATTTGGGTGTGGAACAAGTAATTATCAAAAGAAGGCACCATGCCGGGAAGGCTATGTAGCAGTAAGGCAGTGAGGTGAGGCAGCTACTTATTTGAGAAATGCTTATTTTATTTACCTTATAAGCTGAGGCAACTTATTTTATTTGAGGAATACTCAGCTGATTCCTCTACATTTAGCATGGAACAAATTTGTGTCCAAGACCTCTTCCTGTTACTCAATTTAGCTGTGTGTAACCAAACTAGAAGTGCTCTACAAATCAAGGGACCCAGAATGTGGAATGACCTCCCGAATCATGTCAAAGGCTGTACCTCTCTCAACCAGTTTAAGAGTTAAACCAAGTACTGCCTAATTAACTCCATGTAACCTAACTTACCTCCTAAATGTCAACCCATGTCTTGCTATTTTTTAAACAACGCTGTTCACCAACATGTGCAATTGCTGATTTATGCTATGTTAACCCCCTTTTTGTATTTTTTATTCCTTCTTTCAACACAATTTATACCTAATCTCGATTGCTATTAAGTTTTAGTCTGTGTTTTTTTCCCCCCACACCTTGCCCGAAATGCTATGAGTATTAGTGGCTTTAGGTATTGTATGTACTAGCTCTGCCTATAAATCCAACATTATGTTTGTAAATCAACTGTATGTACTTTTCCTGAATAAAATGTATTTATTATTTATTTTTTAATCAGTAAGTATTAAAAGAAGGCACCAAGCTGGGAAGGCTATGTAGCACCATTGTGTGTAACAATAAACCAAATTTTTTTTAACAAATAATGCACCTGTATGGGAAAACAAATCCTGTCAGCTGTAAAAATATTGATGCAGTTATTTAAATGAAAAATATATTGAAAGAAATATTACTGGTTTATTTTTATCCTATCTTTTTGTACTGTACAGTATATCCAAGGAAGTGAAAAATTAAGACATAATGCACAATTTAATGAATGATTAGCATGGATTAGCAGTTCAAAAGAAATATGACTTGTATTACATATCAACATGAGATCTTAATGATCCATGGTCAACATGATTTAATAAGGATAATACAGTACTGTATTTGTAATAATACAAACTATAATTTAAAATCTTTATTACTGATTTTTTTTATTAAGAAGATTAGGTATACACAGCAATGTGCTGCTACCCTATTCTATATAGAATATTACACAGTGTAGATAAAAAACTAGCTATAAGTTTATCTAATACTCCCATCTCACAGGATGGTTAGACATACTGTACATGGAATCAATTTAGAAAATACCAGCCTCAATACAAAAAACAAATCAACTCTGACTAAACAACTCTAAGCAATTTTCACAAGAGGTAAGCACTGAATCATGGAAACATTATATTATAATTACTCTTACCAGTTTCTACAAAACTCCTCTCAAACAATGTATTTTTAAACATGTTTAGGTATACAAAGCAATGTGCTGCTTCCCTATTCTGTATAAAGGACCACACAGTGTAGATAAAAAACCAGCTACAAGCTCACCCAACATCCTCACCTCACAGGATGGTCAGTCATACATGGAATTAGGAGAGAACAAAATACTTAATGCTGATCTATTAGCCTCCACTGGCAAAATCTGGGTGCAGCACAAGAATATCTTCCAATATTCCTGAGTGTATGAAGTAATTACAGAGCTCAAAGTACCTCATACCATTTGGTATGAAGTCACTGATAACAGGACAATCACAGATATAGTGTTGGAGAGTATGTTCTCTCAAGTAGGACTGAAAACAGATGTTTTTTTTCCACCAAGAGGGCTATAAACCCATGGAACCGCCTACCCGCTGAAGCCGTAAATGCCAAATTCCAGCTAAAAAATAACATTAATTCAATTGGCGGGCCCTTTAACAAGCCGCCGGCTTTCTGTCCTCTTCGAGGTCACTAGATAGTTAGTGGCCATTGGGTAAATTCAGTAAATATATACAATAATTGTCAGCGCATCTTCCGAGCAACAAGGACAGCTACACAGTATCTCTTAGAATTACGTAGGTAAACAACAAATGTAACATATTTGTTTACTACAATGTCGGTGCTGGCTGTAGAAGTTGAAAAAACATTGTTTTACTTCGAAATATACTAATTTTATAAGAAAATTCGACGTAAATAGGAGGCAGTAGAGCTCCTATAAGCCAGCGCTAAATCTTCAATATGAAGAATGTTGCTGCTCTCTGATTGGCCAAACGAAACACAGTATAGTGACCTCTATCGGCACGCAGGTGAACCAACAATTTTCTTCCTAAGTATACCTTATTGAATCGCACCTAAGCATCTTCTTAGGGCGCACTTAGGAACCTTCGTAGCAAACCCACTTACGAAGAAATACACAGAGCTTCCTGAATCTAGGTCCATGTCACTATAGGCTAAGGTCTCATACTTACTACGGGTGTACCTTTTAAGTTAAATCTAGTCCTCGGACTTGGAATTGTTACTGTTAATTCTTACTTTATATATTTACTTTATATATTTTAATATAAACTTTATATATTTACTCACTTTATATATTTGAAACTTTATATATTTACATGTTCAATATTAATATAATATAAACCTTGTTTATATGTCTATAATATAAACCGTGCTTAATATAAACTTTATATATTTACTTTATATATTTGAAACTTTATATATTTACATGTTCTGCAGAATTTAATCTTCAATAAATTTAAAGCCCCATACTGCCAGTATCTTTCTCCCCCTGATCAGAAAATTTTTGTTTTTGGTTGATTTTCTTTTATGGCATAGATTTTCTTTTTTATTCTCTGTATACTCTTACAAAAAAATATGACTACTACTGTATTCTATTAGCCACAATTTTTTTCTCTGAAAGGGGGGGAGGAATGTTACGACCCTGGGTTCCTCAGTGGAAACCAGAGGTCAAATTGAGCTCTAAAATATTTACCTTACATTAATTCATAGAACTGGATCACGTGAGAAGGATTACAATTACAATAATATTTATATCAGGGATCCTTAAAACTTGGAGTATGCCTTATTTCCGTCGCCCTTGCCAAACGTAAGATGAATATTGTTTCTCGCAGAGCATAATAAGACTGAGCTTGTTGTGGATTATTAATTATTAAAATAGGTATTGTTACAACTGATATGAGTGGGGTTTCTATGGGGTACTGGTACTATTAAGGGGTAAAGGTAGTTAGAAGACAAGAGTATCAAATATGGGAGAGCTAAAAGGCCCGGCCCCCAAAATAAACTATCCACAGTAGTAATAACTTGCTACAAGACCATATATGTTAGTCTAAGGGTTGATCACTGCGCTCCCACCTTGGAAGAAGAGATACTCTGTAATTCATGTACTTATTTATTAACCCCTTAACAACCCCCCATATACACTCACACCAATAACAATAATAATAATAACTTTACCACACTATCTTACGTTAAAAGCCTTGGTCCACATAGACAGGATACAAGGTTTACACTAATAATAAGCTAGGGTAAAGTACTACTGGATAAGCACTGAAGCTGGATGCAGCTTAGGGTAGTGAGACCATGTGGTACCCTAATACAAAACACAACACTTAGGGTAAACAAAACACTGGCAAATACTAACCCCAGGTCTCACCAATAGTTACTACCAGAGTAGGTACACTCACTACTGCCCCGTACTTAGCTTAAGGGTACAGGAACTTCAGGTAAGGGAAATAAGTAAGAGGAGAAGGGGGAAGAGTAGGGATACAGCCACAGAGTAGGTCTTAACAGCACGACACCAGCCAGCGAGAAGAGCGAGCTAGCCACCAGCTGCCTCCCTCATGTCGTGGTGCCGGGAGGAGCCTAATTGATCGTGCAGCTAAGCACATTAAAGATCTTCCCCTATGCAACGTATTGTTACTTTATGAATGATTAGAAAGTATTAGTAAGCAAAGTTGGTGCCTATGTTATTATTTAATAATCAACCCCCAGCTCAGTCTTTAAATGCTCTTTGAGAAACAATAATAGTCTTACGTCTGGCAGGGAAGATACAAACAATTGCTATTCTAGATGCCCAACTGTACTACCAGGAAGTTTAATAGCTCAATTTTGACCTCTGGTTTCCACTGGAGAACCCACGGTCGTAACAGGTATCCACTATGTTTACAAATGAGTAGAAAGTATTAGTAAAGTAGGTCTGAGTAAACTGCGATTGAGGGTAGCTGAGTATTCAGCCGGCAGCGATTGAGCTGGAGAGAGCTGAGATTGTAGGCTCGCTCTTTCTTCTCTGTTCAGACTGTGTGGTGTGAAGACTTAAAGAGTTAAACTTAATCTGTGTAAACACTCTATGCAAATAAAGGGACCCAGTTTATGGAACTCACTCCCTACTGAATTGAAAAGCTGTCCAACTTTTACATCATTCAAAATCAATACTAAAAAGTACCTAATTTCATCTTCATAGTTTTTCACTTTTTGCCTTAAAATTGCACTGTATCAGTTGCTACCCAATCTCCCAACCTTTATGTTCCCAATTTGAACATCTTTACCATTGTGATCATTGCTGTTTTCTTATATGTGCTGCCAATCTGTTGTATGGTGTTTATAAATCTTGTTTATCTGTATCTCTTGCTACCCAGTCTCCCAATCTTTATGTACCCAATCTGAACATCTTTACCATTGTGATCATTGCTGTCTTATTTATTTATTTATTTATTTATTTATTTATATAATAATAATAATAATAATAATAATAATAATAATAATATTTGATTTAGGTAAGGTACATACATACAATAAATTTTTACAAAGATTGGTTGACTTATAGGTAGAGCTAGTACATACAATGCCTAAAGCCACTATTACGCAAAGCGTTTCGGGCATGATAAACTTAAATGACAAGCTTAATACTAATTGAGCATAATGAGTAGATGAAAACAAGAAATGAAAACATAGATGAAAAAGCAGCACAAATACAAATATGTCGACAAACAGCGCTCTTTAAAGAAAAACAGACATTGGTTGACAATAGAAGGGTAAGGTAGGTTACAGGGAATTTATTAGGTATAGCTTCGTTTTTAACTTAAACTGGTTGAGAGAGGTACAGTCTTTAACATGGTCGGGAAGGTCATTCCACATTCTGGGCCCCTTGATTTGAAGAGCATTTCTAGTTTGATTAAGTCGTACTCTAGGAATATCAAAACTGTATTTATTTCTGGTGTGGTGCTCATGGGTTCTGTTACAACCTTCTATGAAGCTTTTGAGATCAGTATTGGCATTATAGTTTAGCGTTTTATATATGTATAATATACATGAGAGAATGTGCAGAGACTTAATGTCTAACATATTCAGAGATTTGAGTCGAGGTACCGAGTGATGTCTGGGGCCAGAGTTGGATATTGCCCTAATAACAGCTTTGTGTTGAGTAATTAGAGGACGTAAGTGATTTTGGGTAGTAGAGCCCCAAGCACAAATACCATAGTTGAGATATGGATAGATAAGGGAGTAATAGAGAGTCACCAGGACAGGGCGTGGTACATAATATCTGATCTTAGAAAGAATGTATATATACAAGAAGTATATATACAAATTGAAGTATATATACAACTTGTACTTGTATATATACTTAGAAGTATATATACAAGAAGGTACATTGGGTTTGTGAGAATACATTGGATAGTACAGTATTTACATTCTTGTAAAGCCACTAGTACGCATAGCGTTTCGGGCAGGTCCTTAATCTAGCAGATAATTTTAAGTAGGTAATTTCAACCAGAATTGATAAATGATAAAGATACATTACAAGAGAAAAATGAGATGAGACCGATAAGTAGGTATATTAAAGCATATTGTTATATTAAAGCTCTGATTGATTACATTGACAGCTTGATTAGTAATTTAAACAAGGTTAATAGACACCATACAGCAGATTGACAGCACATATAAGACAGCAATGATCACAATGGTAAAGATGTTCAGATTGGGTACATAAAGATTGGGAGACTGGGTAGCAAAAGATACAGATAAACAAGATTTATAAACACCATACAACAGATTGGCAGCACATATAAGAAAACAGCAATGATCACAATGGTAAAGATGTTCAAATTGGGAACATAAAGGTTGGGAGATTGGGTAGCAACTGATACAGTGCAATTTTAAGGCAAAAAGTGAAAAACTATGAAGATGAAATTAGGTACTTTTTAGTATTGATTTTGAATGATGTAAAAGTTGGACAGCTTTTCAATTCAGTAGGGAGTGAGTTCCATAAACTGGGTCCCTTTATTTGCATAGAGTGTTTACACAGATTAAGTTTAACTCTGGGGATATCTAAGAGATATTTATTTCTGGTGTGGTGATAATGGGTCCTATTACATCTGTCCAAGAAGAGTTTCAGACAAGGATTTGCATTTAAGAACAGGGTTTTGTAAATGTAGTTGACACAAGAGAATTTGTGGAGTGAGATTATGTTTAGCATGTTTAGGGAGTTAAACAAGGGGGCTGTGTGTTGTCTGAAAGCAGAATTTGATATTATTCTGATAGCAGATTTTTGCTGGGTGATGATGGACTTGAGGTGGTTTGCAGTGGTTGAACCCCATGCACAGATACCATAGTTGAGATAGGGATAGATTAGTGCATAATATAGAGAGATGAGAGCAGAGTTAGGAACATAATATCTGATTTTGGAGAGTATACCAACTGTGTTAGAGACTTTCTTAGTTATGTGTTGTATGTGGGTACTGAAGTTGAGTCTCTTGTCTAGGAATATGCCAAGAAATTTTCTATCATTTTTATTGCTAATGTTTACATTGTCAATCTGAAGCTGAATTGTATTTGTAGATTTGCTTCCGAATAGGATGTAGTAGGTCTTTTCTATGTTAAGTGTTAGTTTGTTGGTTGACATCCATAAGTGGACTTTTTTTAGTTCCTTATTAACAACACCATTTAGTGTATGTGGGTTGGGGTTGGAGTAGATGAGGGTAGTATCATCAGCAAACAAAATAGGTTTCAGAATGTTAGAGACATTAGGCAGATCATTAATGTATATAAGAAAAAGAAGAGGTCCCAAGATGCTGCCCTGTGGCACTCCAACAGTTATTGATAGAATGGGAGAGATTATATTATTGATGGCTACACATTGGTGTCTATCACTAAGATAGGATTGGATATAGTCCAGTGCATGGCCTCGGATTCCATAATGATGGAGTTTACTTAAGAGGTAATCGTGATTTTTCTGAGGTTGGAAGAAAACGTGCTCAGATTGGGGACTTGTTTATTTTATAATGGTAAATAATAAATTAATATATAAAATTAATATATAATAAATTAATTTATTATATAAATTAATTTATTATATAAATTAATAAATAACAAATTAATAGATAAAATTATTATTATATAATAAATAATAATAATAACAACAAATAGTATAATGATAAGCAATTATTTTAATGAATCAAATAGCTAATTTGGATGAATGATAAATAATTATTGACTAGTGCAAACAATAAAGTATTAAGGAATAATTATAATGAATAATCCTTAATGATAAAGTAGAGATCAATTACAATTAATAACTACATCCATAGGTAGTAAATGAAAGTTGCATTAATTAGACTAATTACAATTCATGGGAATATTTCTTAGCTATCTGCAGGCTTATCACTTTGGGGGTTCCGGCGGAGCACCCCCAAAGATACAGCAAATGTTTAGCATGCTAGAGCAAGTGCCCCTTGAGCACATCTGTGGGCCGTCCCTTTCAAAATTAAAACAGGGGATGCAGAGGATCCCGGGAGGAGGGTGGGCGTTATGTAAGAGCAGCTGCTGGCTTGGGGAAAGGGGCCCACGCCGTCTCCGTCCCGGTTTATATAACCTCGGGTCAATGCGCGCGCAGCTTGGGGCGGTTAAAGTCGGCTTCCAGACATACGTTTTCTTCCACTCAGAAAACCCACCGTTTTTGGGAAACAGTGTTCTTTTTTCTGAGGTTGGAAGAAAACGTGCTCAGATTGGGGACTTGTTTATTTTATAATGGTAAATAATAAATTAGTATATAAAATTAATATACAATAAATTAATTTATTATATAAATTAATTTATTATATAAATTAATAAATAACAAATTAATAGATAAAATTATTATTATATAATAAATAATAATAATAACAACAAATAGTATAATGATAAGCAATTATTTTAATGAATCAAATAGCTAATTTGGATGAATGATAAATAATTATTGACTAGTGCAAACAATAAAGTATTAAGGAATAATTATAATGAATAATCCTTAATGATAAAGTAGAGATCAATTACAATTAATAACTACATCCATAGGTAGTAAATGAAAGTTGCATTAATTAGACTAATTACAATTCATGGGAATATTTCTTAGCTATCTGCAGGCTTATCACTTTGGGGGTTCCGGCGGAGCACCCCCAATCCCGGGAGGGCCAGCGGGAGAAGGATTAAGGAGAAGGGGTTCCTTACTCTTACTAGCACGTAGACTGGGCAAAGGATTAGCTGCGGACAGCGGGACACTTGGGGACCGGCGCTGCACCCCCACCGCAGGCCAGCTGGCCGGACCCCCCCCCCCCCCGAAGGGCGAGGCCCGCTGGTCGCAAGGAGGCCTCAGAATGGCAGTGCAACAACGTCCCGGACGTAGTCAGCTGGGTGTTGCAGCTGGTTGCTGGACCCGCCGTTAACTCCGATGGCTAGCCCGTCAAGAGAGCCGAGTGGCCCTGTCAATTCTAAAGGTAAGAGTGCGTGGTCGGCTGAAGGCGAGCCTATCTCTGCGAGGGCGGCGCGAATTAATCGCCCTGAGGAAGTGTTGCCTGTTCACTGGGCACAGGCCGGGTAGAACTTGCCGGGGGGGCGCTCGCTGGGCTAGGGTATGCGTGCGCCCTGCACTGCGCTTGTAGGATCCGAAGAGTGTCGATTCCTGACCATGTAAGCGATACCTGGTCCAGTCGGAGCGTGCGTCGATTTTTTGTTGCGTAGATCACCTCCCCCAGGCTGAAAGATATAAGGCAGTAAGGGTGGGCAGAAGCGGCACGCAGTGTTATCGTGACAGGCAAGGGCACAGACGAGAGGGAAACCCTAGCTGAATCAATACGGAGACGTAAAACGGGGGGAGGGAGCCCGGCACAGGAATTAAGAGATTCCTTAATTAACAATCCTGGATGAATAAAGAGTTTTCCAAACAATTATACTGAAGCAATGAAGGGGGCTAACAATTCTAAGAATCTTCCAGCAAACAGAAGGGGGAAGTACCTTTGCTAAAAGCAAAGGTGGGAGAAAGCCAGTAGGAGAACAGCAAAGAAGCACAAAGCAACTATAAACAGGGATAATACGAAACACTATAAATCTTGAATATAACAATACATATACCAAGGACGGGTATATACAATAAAGCAATATATACATAAACCATAAAATGGAATAAGAACCAATTCTTAAAGCCAAATCTATAACATGCTTGTGTCCTAAGCGGATGTAGAATGTGAGCGGGGAACATTACCCTTGGTCTCCATCCCATCTCTGCCTCCAGACGGGTGATAGGGCTGGATAGAAGCCAAGGAGTCTGCCTTAAGTGGCCGCTGAGTGTAGTCTTGTGTTGTCAACGAGCGTCTGCAAGCCGCAGCTAGTGCGCCGTGAATTTCGGCTACATCTTTTAGAACAGGAGCAAAGTGAAATCGACGGCAGGGAACCGTCATCCAGTAACTGTAATAAGGAATAATATTAAGAATACAATGTCGTAAATAATCATACAATGTAAGAATACAATGTAATATCGTAAATAACCGATGACGGCAAGTGCCGCAGAATGGAAGAAAAATAAATTGCCGGGCGCAACGTCGGTTGGAACGCTTCAGCTGGAGGTTCCTGACTAAAGCATCGGCTGCCGGGAAGCCTAAGATGGAACTGGGGTGTTAGCAGCTGTAACATCGTCTGCTGAAACTAGCCGAGTCTGTGAGGGCGCCCGCTGCAACAGCTACAGCCGAGCCACCAGCTGGCCCATCCTCTGCAGGAACAACACCGGCTGGGACAACGTCGTTGTAAAAGCCTAATGTTACGACCCTGGGTTCTCCAGTGGAAACCAGAGGTCAAAATTGAGCTATTAAACTTCCTGGTAGCACAGTTGGGCATCTAGAATGTCAATTGTTTGTATCTTCCCTGCCAGACGTAAGACTATTATTGTTTCTCAAAGAGCATTTAAAGACTGAGCTGGGGGTTGATTATTAAATAATAACATTGGCACCAACTTTGCTTACTAATACTTTCTAATCATTCATAAAGTAACAATACGTTGCATAGGGGAAGATCTTTAATGTGCTTAGCTGCACGATCAATTAGGCTCCTCCCGGCACCACGACATGAGGGAGGCAGCTGGTGGCTAGCTCGGTCTTCTCTTGGCTGGTGGCGTGAGGTTAAGACCTACTCTGTGGCTGTATCCCTACTCTCCTTCCTTCTCCTCTTACTTATTTCCCTTACCTGAAGTTCCTGTACCCTTAAGTTAAGTATTATATGGTGTAAGTGTGCCTACTCTGGTAGTAACGATTGGGGAGACCTGGGGATAGTATTTTGCCAGTGTTTGGGTACCCCTAAGTGTTGTGTTTTGTATTAGGGTCCCACGTGGTTTCACTACCCTAAGCTGCATCCAGCTTCAGTGCTTATCCAGTAGTACTTTACCCTAGCTTGTTATTAGTGTAAACCTTGTATCCTGCCTACGTGGACCAAGGCTTTTAACGTAAGATAGTGTGGTAAAGTTATTATTATTATTGTTATTGGTGTGAGTGTATATGGGGGGTTGTTAACGGGTTAATAAATAAGTACATGAATTACAGAGTATCTCTTCTTCCAAGGTGGGAGCGCAGTGATCAACCCTTAGACGAACATATTTGGTCTTGTAGCAAGTTATTACTACTGTGGATAGTTTATTTTGGGGGCCGGGCCTTTTAGCTCTCCCATATTTGATACTCCTGTCTTCTAACTACCTATACCCCTTAATAGTACCAGTACCCCATAGAAGCCCCACTCATATCATTTGTAACAAGTGGGGGCCTGTCCGGGAGGAACATTATAAGTGTAAAAAATTAGATTCTTGAGTGCCAAAATTAAAATTTTTTATTTCCGCAGAACGGTTGTGTGCTAGCCTAGGGTCCAGCTCATCTAGCAAAGGACATTCTTGCACTGACTGGACACCTAGCTGGATCCCTTCACGATTAAGGTTAGTGTGGCCTTGTGTTAGGGGCCGTGCAAATTTTTGTTTTTTTCCAATTTTTATTTTTTAATTTTTTCTTTAGCTGGGAGCTAAAATTATTAGTGATGTCTTCTGAAATGCAGAACCTGGCAAGGGAGCCTTCAGTGGTAGAGATAAAGAAACTTAAAAAGTCTAATTTAGTATTGTTAGGCCAGGAATTTGGCCTAGAATTAAATGTTGCAGATAAAAAGTGGACTTTGGTGAATGAAATATTACAACATTGTATTGATGAACAACTATTGGCAAGTGATACACCTTTATGCCAGCCTAGCCAAGCAGAAAGTGCAACTCATAGGGAAAGTGAATTAGCTTTAGAGTTAGCAAAAATAAAATTAGAGGAGCAAAGACTCAAAACCGAGGAGGCTAAAATTAGAGCGAATGCCACTGGAATTCCACCTGCCGGGGATTCAAACCCCAGGCATTATGAGAAAAAGCATAATTTGCCTGAATTTTCCGAGTCTGACCCTGAAAGGTTTTTCAACCATTTTCAGAGAGTGGCCACGTCCATGAACTGGCCAAAGGAAGAGTGGGTGAAAATCCTACAGGGAAGACTTAGGGGTAAAGCACAAGATATTTTTATAAACATGCCTGACGACGAGTGTTTCGAATATGATAAAGTCAGGGAATGTATTTTGCGGGCATATGAAATTACTCCTGAAGCTCACCGCCAAGTTTATCGTAACCTTAGGCCTACTCACAACCAACCGCTCACTGAATTTGTGAATGATCAAATTCGATTATTTGATAGATGGATTCGCTCGGCGAAAGCCGAAACATACGAGGCTCTCAGGAACTTAATTTTAATGGAGCATTTTATAAATATGATGCCAGAGAATGTTTCACAGTATATTAGAGGAAGGATAGAGTTAAATTCTAAAATAGGGGATTTGGCCAAGTTGGCAGAAAACTACCAATTGGCGGGCAAAAGGCCCAATAAAAATAATTATACCCCACAGAGTAGCAAACCTTATACCCACAGCCAGTCCAGACCAGCTCATTCTAACCCTTTATCTAATGCACCTTCTGTTTCAGACATAACTAACCCTGTTAAAGTGTCTAGCCCAACGGCACCTAAAGGTGAACCGAAGGGTAATTCTGTTAGTAATGTCTCTTCTCCCCGACGTTTTTGTGGTCACTGTAATCGTCCAAACCACACTATTAGCCGTTGTTGGCAACTGCACCCTGAAAAAAGACCCAATGCTCTAGTTGTGACACAGGGCTTGAGGCTTTCAGAAGGGTTAGGGAGTAAGACCTCCAACCCACAGTGGTTGGACTTGCTTACCCCATTCTTATCGAAAGGGAGACTACTTTTGTCTGAGGGTTCTTCCTGGAAGGACGTGGTGATATTCCGAGACACCGGTGCCATCCAGACTTTAATTTTAGAGAGTGCATTGCAAGGTGCCAACACTCTCGACACTGGAGAGGTGGTACTGGTCGAGGGTGTCACTAGTGATACTCGAGCAGTACCCCTCCATAAGGTTACCCTGGAATCTGATTTCCACAAGGGTGTTTGTACAGTCGGAGTCACTCCATACCTACCTTTCCCTAATGTTGATGTAATAGTTGGTAATGATTTAGCAGGGGATAAGGTAGGGGACTCCAGACTGCCTATTATGTTGCCTACCCCTAAGGTTTGCCTGGATCCGCCCGCCGCAGAGGATAATGTTCTGTACCCTGCGTGCGCGGTGACCAGGTCTATGGGACTTAAATGTAAGGGCAGCCCTGTGCTTGCCAAGGTGGTAAATCCCGAGGTCACGAGGAGCTTTCCGAGTGGTGAAAACCAAGTGGACCTCGCGGACACATTCATGGCCCGACTCGATGACGTGGCCGAGGACATTGTGGAGAGCCTGCCACCGCCATCTACCGAGAGTAGTGGGGAGGTGGAGAACACTGTTGAGCCTCGGCCAATGGCATCTGACCAAGGCCTAGATGCCTCCTTGAGTGAGTTACAGAAAGCTGACCCCACTCTTGCAGATTGTCATGAAACAGCCGTCTCTATGGAGGAAATTGTAGACGCAGCAACTGGGTACTACTACAATGATCGGATTTTGATGAGAAAATGGAGACCACAGAGTGCTCCCTTGTCAAATGAGTGGGAGGTAGTCCACCAGGTTATGTTGCCGACCTGCTATAGAGAAAGAGTTTTGGCAGCTGCTCATGATGATCCTATGGGGGGACATCAAGGTATTAATATTACGTATCACAAAATTTTAAAGTATTTTTTCTGGCCCAAGCTGAAAAGCGATGTGGCAAAATTTTGTAATGCGTGTATTGTTTGTCAACTGGTTGGGAAACCAAACCAGACTCCACCTAAAGCTCCTCTAAGGCCTATTGTCGTGCCAGAGGAACCATTTTCTCATGTGGTAATGGACTGTGTTGGACCATTACCTAGAACTAAGTCTGGTAATATTTACCTAATCACGATGATGTGTATCACTACTCGTTACCCAGAGGCTTTTGCTGTAAGGAACATCCGAGCAAAAACTGTTGTTGCTCGTATGTTGCAATTTTTTTCCACTTTTGGACTGCCTCGGGTCGTGCAAACTGACAATGGTACTAATTTTAAGTCTGATGTTTTCGAGCAATTTTGTAAGGAACATGGAATAACTCATAACGTTTCCAGCCCATACCATCCACAGAGTCAGGGGGTAATTGAACGTTTCCATCTAACTCTGAAGCAGATGTTGAAGACATCGTGCGAGAGTTCCCACACCTTCTGGGATGAGAATTTACCGTATGTTTTGTTTGCGGCTAGAGAGGGATTACAAAGTTCACTGGGCTGTTCTCCTTTTGAGTTAGTCTTTGGCCATAAAGTTCGTGGACCCTTGCAAATGTTACAGGAGAATCTGTTAGGGAACGTAACGTTATCCGAAGGTTCGGCTTTCTTTGCGCAACACCACCAGAGACTCAAGGACTGCAAGGCGGCTGCATTAAAGTATCTTGGCAAGGCCCAAGAAAAGATGAAAGAACGTAACGATGCTAAATCTAAGTTACGGGTATTTCAGCCTGGCGACCCTGTCCTGGTATTAAAGCCTCGACTAGGGAACACTATGTCCCACAAGTACGAAGGCCCCTACATTGTGACAGAAAAGACTGGGGACCTCACGTACAAAGTGAGGCACTCTGACAAACGTAACCAGGTAATGCTCATACATGTAAATCGACTGAAGAAGTTCCAGGGCCCCAGGCCCATTGCACTAACCAATGTTTCCATTTCCAGTGAGAGAGGGGATGATTGTTCTGGGGACCCAACTAATCTCATTTTCAATAATTCTAGTTCTGTGAATGCTGTGGAGGAACTGTCCCATTTGCAGATGGCCCAACGTGAAGAGGTGCAGTCGTTGGTTGCTGAATTCTCCAGTCTGTTCGGGGATGTCCCGACCCAGACTGATGCCATTTGCCATGATGTCGAATTGACGGACTACACTCCCATTCGCCTTCAACCCTATCGGATGAGTCCAGAAAAGAAGGCCATCGTACGGAAGGAGGTCGACTTCTTGCTCCAGCACGATCTCATCCGGCCGAGCCAGGGCTCTTGGTGCTCGCCCTGCCTTTTGGTCCCCAAACCAGACGGCTCCTGGCGATTATGCACCGACTATCGGCAGCTCAACAAGGTGACCATTGTGGATGCCTATCCGCTGCCCCTCCTCGAGGACTGCATCGACGAGTTGGGAAATGCCAAGTACGTTTCGAAATTCGACCTCTCGAGGGGGTATTATCAAATCCCACTCACTGAACGTGCTAAACAGCTCACTGCGTTCGTGACACCCGAGGGTGTTTTTGAATATCAAGTGTTACCGTTCGGCTTGCGTAATGCCCCTGCCACGTTCCAGAGACTCATGAACTCTCTACTCGCTAAGGTGCCAAATTGTCGGGCGTATTTAGATGATATCGTGCTGTTTGACAGTAATTGGGCTGACCACATAGCTAGGTTACGCCAGTTGTTTGCCATCTTGAAAAGGGCAAATCTTACCTTAAATGCTAAAAAGTGTCATTTTGGCCAAGGCACAGTGACGTACCTCGGTTATGAAGTGGGCCAAGGAAAAGTGTTACCTCGGCAAGATAAAATCAATGCCATTCTGGAGTATCCAGTACTAAAGTCTAAAAAGGACATTCAAAGATTTATCGGTATGTGTGCGTACTATCGACGTTTTTGTCAGAACTTTTCCAGTGTTGCCACTCCTCTCACAGACTTGTTGCGGAAAGCCGTTAAATTTAAGTGGTCATCAGACTGTGCAGAGGCATTTAAAAATTTGAAATTGATCTTAGCTTCCGCCCCAGTGCTTGCTAGTCCTAGGTTCGACCGACCGTTTAAAATTCAGGTTGACGCGTCTGACTCGGGTGCTGGTGCAGTGTTGTTGCAAACTGGGGATGATCAGGTGGAACACCCAGTATATTATTACTCTGTGAAATTCGACAAGGCGCAACGCAATTATTCAGTGGTAGAAAAAGAGGCGTTGGCGCTAGTGTTAACATGTAAAAAGTTCGAAGTTTACCTCACAGGTAATATAGTGGAAGTGTACACGGACCATAACCCACTAGTCTTCCTGACTCAGATGAAGGGTAAGAATAAACGCATCCTCAGGTGGGCGTTGTACCTACAGGACTTCAATCTTTCCATTACCCACCTACCGGGCAGACTCAACGTGATAGCCGACGCTCTGTCCCGGTTGCCTGAATAACATTCATCTGAGCCACAGAAAGCCATTTACCAACTGTCATGCTTTAGTTAATTTTTTTTTAAGGTTCTCCTGTGACATTAAATATTCCGTGTCCAATTTATTTACTTCCCTGTTCTTTTATTTTTTTGTGTGTTTTTTTTTTTTTTTTTTTTTTTTTTTTTTTTTTTTTCTTTCAGAGAACTCCTTTGTATTTTTTTTTTTGCAGAGAAATTGCTTTTGATTTATTTTTTGTTTTTGTCATATGTTTTTCTTTTTGTTCTCTGTATACTCTTACAAAAAAATATGACTACTATTCTAGTAGTCACATTTTTTTTTCTCTGAAGGGGGGAGGAGTGTTACGACCCTGGGTTCTCCAGTGGAAACCAGAGGTCAAAATTGAGCTATTAAACTTCCTGGTAGCACAGTTGGGCATCTAGAATGTCAATTGTTTGTATCTTCCCTGCCAGACGTAAGACTATTATTGTTTCTCAAAGAGCATTTAAAGACTGAGCTGGGGGTTGATTATTAAATAATAACATTGGCACCAACTTTGCTTACTAATACTTTCTAATCATTCATAAAGTAACAATACGTTGCATAGGGGAAGATCTTTAATGTGCTTAGCTGCACGATCAATTAGGCTCCTCCCGGCACCACGACATGAGGGAGGCAGCTGGTGGCTAGCTCGGTCTTCTCTTGGCTGGTGGCGTGAGGTTAAGACCTACTCTGTGGCTGTATCCCTACTCTCCTTCCTTCTCCTCTTACTTATTTCCCTTACCTGAAGTTCCTGTACCCTTAAGTTAAGTATTATATGGTGTAAGTGTGCCTACTCTGGTAGTAACGATTGGGGAGACCTGGGGATAGTATTTTGCCAGTGTTTGGGTACCCCTAAGTGTTGTGTTTTGTATTAGGGTCCCACGTGGTTTCACTACCCTAAGCTGCATCCAGCTTCAGTGCTTATCCAGTAGTACTTTACCCTAGCTTGTTATTAGTGTAAACCTTGTATCCTGCCTACGTGGACCAAGGCTTTTAACGTAAGATAGTGTGGTAAAGTTATTATTATTATTGTTATTGGTGTGAGTGTATATGGGGGGTTGTTAACGGGTTAATAAATAAGTACATGAATTACAGAGTATCTCTTCTTCCAAGGTGGGAGCGCAGTGATCAACCCTTAGACGAACATATTTGGTCTTGTAGCAAGTTATTACTACTGTGGATAGTTTATTTTGGGGGCCGGGCCTTTTAGCTCTCCCATATTTGATACTCCTGTCTTCTAACTACCTATACCCCTTAATAGTACCAGTACCCCATAGAAGCCCCACTCATATCATTTGTAACACCTAACAATGTAATAAATTATATTACATGAATAATCTTAAATAAATTGGTGTAAATAATAAAATTATAAACCAATTATAACTATAATTAATTATAAATAATTATAAATTGCAAAACAAAGTATGCTCAAAATGAAGCTGGACTATAACTCTCTAGAGAAACGGGATTAACACTGAGCCGAGGTAAATACAACCAAATACAATAACGAAAAGGAGTGAAAAAAGACACGTCAGCTGGAACTTCGCGACCAGCGGCCTAGGAGGCTGCTGTGACATCCGGGCTACACCGGGCAGACAACACGTCTGGGTAAACCAGCGGCCTGGGAGGCCGCAGTGACATCCGGGCTACACCGGGCAGACAACACGTCTGGGTAAACCAGCGGCCTGGGAGGCCGCAGTGACATCCGGGCTACACCGGGCAGACAACACGTCTGGATAAACCAGCGGCCTGGGAGGCCGCCTAGCTATATGACCAAATAAATATAAAACTGAAACATCGCCGGCTTAACTCGTCACAGGAAGGACGTCGGCTGGGAAGCAGCAGTACCTTCCGACTAAATTGAGGAATAAACTGAAAGTTTAATCGCGGCAGAAAAGTTGTATAAAACATGGAGCAAACGCAATGCATAAATTGCAGTAACAAATTGCTGAGGGAAATGGCTCGTAAAACAAGTGCAGGAATAATCTAAAGTCAGAGGCTTGCTCCATGCTAAATTGAGGAAGACTTTAATCTTAATACACGTCATGACTGGGAGACTAAGGATATAACAAGTTATTTTAGTAAGCGTTTGGTTAATGATGGAGGAACGTAGATCACCAAAACAGGAGCGGGCTCCTGTTTACTAAATTGACATGGAAATACGAATTCTTTTACGAATAGATTTTTTTTTTTTTTTTAAGGCAGGAGGTGTAAGCAATGCTATAAATTTCCTAAATTTGCCGCGTAATGAAACTAATCAAGCTGAAAGTCTAAATAAAGGAATGTAATAAAATTGAACAGAATTAATTAAAAATGACCGCAATAATTAGAATTAAATCCATTACTCGTAAACCCTCTTGTATATGTACCTTACCTAAATAAACATTTGATTTGATTTGAAGTAGCTCAAGCGGCAGACCGCACGGCCAGGCGTTATGCTGGACGCTGAAAACTTGGGATGAGGAAGGGGCCCGCGTAACCAGGCACTCCAGGCAGACCAACATCTGGTACACGCGACCAAGGAAAACACGGGAATATTGTGCTACAGCATTCGAATGAAACGTGGTGGAATTGACGTACCGGGCTACACCGGCCAGACGAAAACGTCTGGGTACGAACGTGCCGGCTATACCAGCCGAACGAAACGTCTGGGAGCAAATGTACCGGGCTACACCGGCCAGACGAAACGTCTGGGTACGAACGTGCCAGCTATACCAGCTGGACGAAACGTCTGGGAACAAATGTACCGGGCTACACCGGCCAGACGAAAACGTCTGGGTACGAACGTGCCGGCTATACCAGCCGGACGAAACGTCTGGGAACAACTGTACCGGGCTACACCGGCCAGACGAAAACGTCTGGGTACGAACGTGCCGGCTATACCAGCCGGACGAAAAAACTGGGAACAAATGTACCGGGCTACACCGGACTTACGACAACGTCTGGGACAAACGTGCGGGCTAAACCGGCCCGACGAGACGTCTGGAGACGCCTACAACTAACACATCCTGGTTGACTTTACATAATCACATAAAAGGCAAAGCAGAGGTTAAACAAACATAAATGTAAAACCAGCAAAGGAACACGCAGCTTGACACCGCATAAAAATCATTAATACTGTAAATTAAGGAAACTTATGGAAAAACAAATCCATAAAACAAAGCTAGGGGCCAGAGGCCTGTGACACTGCAGCTAGCCTAACCTAGCTAACTTTACCTAATAACTTAAAGGCAATAGCAAAAGTTAAACAAACAAATGTAAAACCAGCTAAAGAAACATGCAGCTTGACACTGCATAAAATTCAATAATAAATTAAGGAAACTTATGGAAAAACAATTCTATGAAAACAAAGCTAGGGGCCAGAGGCCTGAGACACTGCAGCTAGCCTAACCTAGCTAACTTTACCTACTAACTTATAGGCAAAGACCAAAAGTTAAAACAAACCAGCTAAAGAAACATGCAGCTTAACACTGCATAAATTTCAGTAGTAAATTAAGGAAACTTGTGGGAAAACAAGTCCATGAAAACAAAGCTAGGGGCCAGAGGCGTGTGACACAGCAGCTAGCCTAACCTAGCTGACTTTCCCTAATAACTTAAAGGCAATAAGCAAAAGTTAAATAAACCTAAATGTACAACCTGCAAAAGAAACATGGGGCTTGACACTGCGTTAAATTCATTAATAAGTTAAGGAAACTTATGGAAAAACTAGTCCATGAAACAAAGCTAGTGGCCAGAGGCCTGTGACTCGGCAGCTAGCCTAACCTAGCTAACTTTACCTACTAACTTATAGGCAATGACCAAAAGTTAAAACAAACCAGCTAAAGAAACATGCAGCTTAACACTGCATAAATTTCAGTAGTAAATTAAGGAAACTTGTGGGAAAACAAATCTATGAAAACAAAGCTAGGGGCCAGAGGCCTGTGACACTGCAGCTAGCCTAACCTAGCTAACTTTACCTACTAACTTATAGGCAAAGACCAAAAGTTAAAACAAACCAGCTAAAGAAACATGCAGCTTAACACTGCATAAATTTCAGTAGTAAATTAAGGAAACTTGTGGGAAAACAAGTCCATGAAAACAAAGCTAGGGGCCAGAGGCGTGTGACACAGCAGCTAGCCTAACCTAGCTGACTTTCCCTAATAACTTAAAGGCAATAAGCAAAAGTTAAAACAAACCTGAATGTAAGGCCTCACGTCGACGGGTGAGGGTGGGGGTGGGATGTTCAGGCCTCCTCCCGAGTGTGCTCCAAATTACAGCCACCTACTGGAGAAAAACCAGTGCCCCATAACACCGAGGGGCACCACCCCCTCTAGGACCACTGCACCTGCATTTGGTCACCAAGGCTGAACCAGCAGGCGTGCATCAGAGCGCGCGCGCCAACACAGAGACAAACACTGGTCCGACGCGCCAACAAAACACAAACACTACCTTAAATGTTGAGAAGGGCAGGACGCCCCTGACGGGACGCTCCTCGTCGTTGTCGAGAGGAACTGTTGTAGGGTCCATGCTGGGAGAACAGTTGAGCGGGCTAAACTTCTGTGTTTACGACTCGCTGAGCAGCAGTGAGTCGTTATGTAAGGTTAGTTATTGTTACCCTGTTATAGTTGCTTTGTGCTTCCTTGCTGTTCTCCTACTGGTTTTCTCCCACCTTTGCTCTTAGCAAAGGTACTTCCCCCTTCCGTTTGCTGGAAGATTCTTAGAATTGTTAGCCCCCTTCATTGCTACAGTATAATTATTCGGATGCTCTTTATTCATCCAGGATTGTTAATTAAGGTTTCTCTTAATTCCTGCTGCCGGGCTCCCTCCCCCGTTTTTCGTCTCCGTATTGATTCAGCTAGGGTTTCCCTCTCGTCTGTGCTCTTGCCTGTCACGATAACACTGCACGCCGCTTCTGCCCACCCTTACTGCCTTATATCTTTCAGCCCGGGGGAGGTGAGCTACGCGACAAAAAAAAAAATCGTCGCACGCTCCGACTGGACCAGGTATCGCTACATGGTCAGGAATCAACACTCTTCGGATCCTACAAGCACAGATCCTACAAGCGCTCCTGTCACCAGGCGGGATTTCTCCAGGATCCTATGCGCTGCCCTCTCGGCGCTAGGCTTGACTTCAGATGACTACGCCCCGCACCCAGCTGTCTCGGGACGGGCTCGCCACATCAGAAATAATGGCAGACGGCAGGCGGAAGAGTAGTGCTCACATCCTACGTCAGACGGGACGTTGCTGCTCTGCTACTTTGAGTGCCTCACGCGGCCAGCTGGCACTCGCCCTTCGGGGGGGGGGAGCTCCGGCCGCTGGCCTGCGGTGGGGGTGCAGCGCCGGTCCCCAAGTGTCCCGCTGTCCGCAGCTAATACTTTGCCCAGTCTAGGTGCTAGTAAGCCCTACTTGTAGTCACACCCCCTTCTCCTTATCCATTAGGTCTTTTACGGCCTCTTGGCCGGGTACATTACGTGTTATGTGGTCTCTCACTTATTAGTTATTCTTTGTGTCCTGCCTGTTATATCCTAGTGTTATATAATTACTACACATTTGCACTCGGCCTTAATTCTAGTACCAGTTAACCTTTAGGTTTCTGCAGAATTAGTTTCCATGTCACTATAGGCTAAGGTCTCATACTTACTACGGGTGTACCTTAAGTTAAATCTAGTCCTCGGACTTGGAATTGTTACTGTTAATTCTTACTTTATATATTTACTTTATATATTTTGATATAAACGTTATATATTTACTTTATATATTTACATGTTCAATATTAAGTTTAATATAATATCAACTTTGTTATAAGTCTATAATTTAAACCGTGTTTAATATAGACTTTATATAATTACTTACTTTATATTTGAACTTTATATATTTACATGTTCTGCAGAATTTAATCCTCAATAAACTTTAACGCCCCATACTGCCAGTATCTTTCTCCCCCTGGTCAGAAAATGGTCACTGCTTCACAAGCGGGGATTTTTCTGGCGGGGGAGAAAGAAACAATTGCGCGGGCAGTTTGGGGCCGTATAAATACGGGCGCACAATGGGGCTCTGCCTCACTCCGCCCGCCCTCGCCTATGTAAGAGCAGCTGCTGGCTTGGGGAAAGGGGCCCACGCCGTCTCCGTCCCGGTTTATATAACCTCGGGTCAATGCGCGCGCAGCTTGGGGCGGTTAAAGTCGGCTTCCAGACATACGTTTTCTTCCACTCAGAAAACCCACCGTTTTTGGGAAACAGTGTTCTTTTTTCTGAGGTTGGAATTAAGAAAACGTGCTCAGATTGGGGACTTGTTTATTTTATAATGGTAAATAATAAATTAATATATAAAATTAATATATAATAAATTAATTTATTATAAAAATTAATTTATTATATAAATTAATAAATAACAAATTAATAGATAAAATTATTATTATATAATAAATAATAATAATAACAACAAATAGTATAATGATAAGCAATTATTTTAATGAAACAAATAGCTAATTTGGATGAATGATAAATAATTATTGACTAGTGCATAACAATAAAGTATTAAGGAATAATTATAATGAATAATCCTTAATGATAAAGTAGAGATCAATTACAATTAATAACTACATCCATCGGTAGTAAATGAAAGTTGCATTAATTAGACTAATTACAATTCATGGGAATATTTCTTAGCTATCTGCAGGCTTATCACTTATCGCTACTTCTCGGTAGCATCCAAGTGTAACTTAATGTACTGTCGATACGATGAAGAATGGGTGGTCAAATATAATGCACAATATTCAGAATATATAATGTGGGAACGAGTGTAATAGGACGAAATAACCGGAGGAAAAAAAAATTGTGGGGGGGGGGGGCCCCACCCGCATGCACTGCAACTAGCGTACCCTAGCTGAAAATAACTTAAAGGCACAGAGGCAAAGCAATAGATTAATACAAATCCTAATTGATAGTCCCTTAATAACAAATTGAACGTGAAACTTAAACAAAGAGTAAATTGCGGGAGAAAAATTTGCCGTAATAAATACAAATCAAATTGCGAGTCCAACAATAACAAATTAAACAGAACGCAGACGTAGGAGGAACCAAGGGGACGTTTCCCACAGGCGAGCCCGCCCGGCTGGGGGGGGGGGGGCGGAAATGACAGAGGGCCGAAGAGAAGATAACATCGCCGAGGCGCGCTGGACGGCACACAACCCGGTCTGAGAAAGGACATAGGCCCAAAAGCGAGAGGCGATAACGTAGAATGGGATGGAAGTAAGCGGGCGAGACCGAGTAAACAGGGAACCAGGGGGGGGGGGGGGCAACCGATAAGCCGCGGCTCGCGCACCGCTAGCCATACCTAAACATACCTAGACAGGAAGGGGAGAAGCATAAAGGTAACCCAGCAAAAGACTAGTAATTAGTAATTAGTAACTCTGCAAATAGCACATCCTGGCTGACTTTACTTAATAATTTACTTAGTAACTCTGCAAATAGCACATCCTGGCTGACTTTACTTAATAATTTACTTGGTAACTCTGCAAATAGCACATCCTGGCTGACTTTACTTAATAATTTACTGAGTAACTCTGCAAATAGCACATCCTGGCTGACTTTACTTAATAATTTACTTAGGAACTCTGCAAATAGCACATCCTGGCTGACTTTACTTAATAATTTACTTAGTAACTCTGCAAATAGCACATCCTGGCTGACTTTACTTAATAATTTACTTAGGAACTCTGCAAACAGCACATCCTGGCTGACTCTACTTAATAATTACATAGTAACTCTGCAAATAGCACATCCTGGCTGACTTTACTTAATAATTTAATTAGTAACTCTGCAAATAGCACATCCTGGCTGACTTTACTTAATGACGTAAGGCAAGGAAAATGAACAAACATACTGAACACAGCAACGCAAAATTAAACATGCGACATGAGCAAAGCATCAACTGTCGGAGTAAATTAAGGTAGGCTGTTTGGGAAAAGGAATCCGTGGTAATCTGAAAGCAGGAGGCATGTTAGTGCTGAAATGTAGAACGTAATTAAGAGGAAGGGCAAGGCATGTCGCGAGATGTCTGCCAGTACAAAATAAGAAACCTTCCATATAAAGTGTGTAAAATCCTAATTTACATTGTCTTAGGAAGGCAAAGAACGGGATATCATTAAATATACGACGTTCCCGACGACGCTTCGACGCCGCCATCTGCTGGAGTGTACCGTGCCCCAGGCAACGTGGGGGCCACCCCCCTGTCCAGGTCACCTGAATAGGGGCAAGTCATGGCACGTGATGTCTGCAGGTACAAAATAAGGGTATCCAATCGGCGTGCATATATAACCATTTTACATTAAGAGAACGGAGGTGAAGCATAACATAAATATAACCAAATCAGATTCAGATTCAGATTCAGATGTTTATTCAGGTAAGGAATATACATACAAGTGATGTTACATTAATGGATTGATATATAGATAGAGCTAGTACATACAATGCCTAAAGCCACTATTACGCAATGCGTTTCGGGCAAGAAAAACATTAATATCTAGAACTTAATACTAATTGAGCATAAAGAATAAAAGATGTTGAGAACAAATACAAATAAAGATAAAAAAAAAGGGGGAACATGACTGAAAAAGCAGCACAAATACAATAGGTTGACAAACAGTGATTGATTAAAAAAAAAGAAAAAAAAAGAAAATAACAGACATGGGTTGACAATAGAGGAGTGAGGTAGATTACAGGGAATTTATTAGGTAGTGTTTAGTTTTTATCTTAAACTGGTTGAGAGAGGTACAGTCTTTAACATGGTTGGGAAGGTCATTCCACATTCTGGGCCCCTTGATTTGCAGAGCATTTCTAGTTTGATTAAGACGTACTCTAGGAATATCAAAACTGTATTTATTTCTGGTGTGGTGCTCATGGGTTCTGTTACAACCTTCTATGAAGCTTTTAAGATCAGGATTGGCATTATAGTTTAGCGTTTTATATATGTATAATACACATGAGAGAATGTGCAGTGACTTAATATCTAACATATTAAGAGATTTGAGTAGGGGTACCGAGTGATGTCTGGGGCCAGAGTTGGATATTGTTCTAATAGCGGCTTTGTGTTGGGTAATTAGAGGACGTAAGTGATTTTGGGTAGTAGAACCCCAAGCACAAATACCATAGTTGAGATAAGGATAGATAAGGGAGTAATAGAGAGTCACCAGAGCAGGGCGTGGTACATAATATCTGATCTTAGAAAGAATGCCCACAGTTTTTGAAACTTTTTTTGATATATTTAGAATGTGTCCCTGGAAATTCAGCTTGTGGTCAATGAGAATGCCAAGGAATTTGCCATCTAATTTGTTACAAATTTGGGTATTGTTTATTTTCAGATTTATAAGACTAGAGGATTTATTGCCAAACAGAATATAGAAGGTTTTGTCAATGTTAAGGGTGAGTTTGTTGGCAGTTAGCCAAAGATGGACTTTATTTAGCTCAGTATTTACTGTGGCATTTAGAGCAAGAGGGTCAGGACTGGAGTAAATGAAGGTTGTGTCGTCAGCAAATAGAATTGGTTTGAGGTGTTGGGAGGCATTTGGAAGGTCATTAATGTAGATGAGAAAGAGGAGAGGGCCAAGTATGCTGCCCTGAGGAACACCAATGTTGATGGGTAGGGTGGGAGAAATTGTATTATTCACAGAAACATATTGGAGCCTGTCAGTAAGGTAGGACTCGAGGTATTGTAGGGAGTGTCCTCTGACTCCATAATGATGTAATTTAAGAAGAAGGTTTTGGTGGTTGACAGTATCAAAAGCTTTACGCAGGTCCACAAATAACCCAACAGGGAGCTCCTTTTTATCAAGAGCTGTATGAATCGAGTTAAGCATACTAATAAGTGCATCGTTAGTGCTTTTTTTGGGTCTGAAGCCATATTGGCAAGGGCTAAGTATATTGAGTTTGGCTAGATATGAGTAAAGCTGCTTGTATATAAGTTTTTCAAAAATTTTTGACAAGTTTGGCAGGATTGATATAGGTCTGTAGTTGTTAACATCTGTGGGGTCACCACATTTGTGGACAGGCGTTACTCTCGCTTTTTTTAGAATATCTGGAAAGGTTTGGAGTTCAAGTGACTTGTTGAAGAGCAAAGCAATAGCAGGGGCTAAAGATCTGGAGGCTTTTTTGTAAATTAAAGTTGGTATCTCCTCAAGGGCACCAGACTTGGTTTTAAGGGAAAGGATTATCTCATTGACGTCAGTGGAGTTAATAGGCTTTAGGTACAGAGACTGTGGATAGTTACCTGTAAGATAGTCCTTAATGTCAGTACTGGAAGATGGAATATCATTTGCAAGGGATGAACCAATGGAAGAGAAGAACCTATTGAACTCAATAGCAGAATCAGAGGCTGAAAGCTGACCATCGTTATTAGACAGGAGAGTCGGTTTGTTATTTAAAGATTTCTTTGATCCCAATATTTGTGAAAATGAGTAACGTGAATAAACTGGAAGAGCCAAGCGTAAATACTGTAACCACTGAGGAAACTAAACTGCAAAGCTAAGCATAAACTACTGTAACTACCAATGAAACTAGGCAAAAATGCAGGGCCAGGAGACGTGAAGCTAAAATAAGGGCCCGCGAATACTGCAAATAGCACATCCTGTCTGACTTTACTTAATAATTCTTAGGAACTCTGCAAATAGCACATCCTGGCTGACTTTACTTAATAATTTACTTAGTGACTCTGCAACTAGCACTGCCTGTCTGACTTTACTTAATAAATTACTTGGTGACTCTGCAAATAGCACATCCTGGCTGTCTTTACTTAATGACGTAAGGCAGGGTAAAAAGTGGGCAAGCATAACAGCGTAAGAGCAGCGTAAGAGCAGCTGCTGGCTTGGGGAAAGGGGCCCACGCCGTCTCCGTCCCGGTTTATATAACCTCGGGTCAATGCGCGCGCAGCTTGGGGCGGTTAAAGTCGGCTTCCAGACATACGTTTTCTTCCACTCAGAAAACCCACCGTTTTTGGGAAACAGTGTTCTTTAACAGTATCAAAGGCCTTTCTCAGGTCAATGAAGAGTCCAATTGGAAACTCATTTTTGTCAAGAGCTGAGTAAATTATATCAAGGAGACTAATAATTGCATCGTTGGTACTCTTTTGAGAGCGGAAGCCAAACTGACAGGGGCTAAGAATGTCGAATTTTACGAGATAGGAGTAGAGCTGTTTGTAGATAATTTTTTCAAATATTTTTGATAGTATGGGTAGGTTCGATATTGGTCTATAGTTGTTTATGTCTGACGGATTACCTCCTTTATGAACTGGCGTTACTCTTGCTTTTTTAAGGATATCAGGGAAGGTATGACACTCAAGGGATTTGTTGAACAGCAGAGCTATAGGTGGCGCAAGGGCATGGGAGGCGCTCTTGTATACAATGGATGGGATTTCACTGATGTTCCCAGCTTTGGTTTTTAGTGAGTGTATGATGGACACAACATCTGACGGGCTGACTGGTGAGAGGAGAAGAGAGTTTGGATAGCTGCCTGAGAGATATGTGTTGATGTGTGTCTGAGTCTGTGGGATTTTACTTGCAAGGTTAGCACCAATCGATGAAAAGAAGCTGTTACGACCCTGGGTTCTCCAGTGGAAACCAGAGGTCAAAATTGAGCTATTAAACTTTCTGGTAGTACAGTATAGTGCATCACAAGCGGCAATTGTTTGTATCTTCCCTGCCAGACGTAAGACTACTATTGTTTCTCAAAGAGCATTTAAAGACTGAGCTGGGGGTTGATTATTAAATAATAACATAGGCACCAACTTTGCTTACTAATACTTTCTAATCATTTGTAAAGTAACAATACGTTGCATAGGGGAAGATCTTTAATGTGCTTAGCTGCACGATCAATTAGGCTCCTTCCGGCACCACGACATGGGAGGCGTAGCTGGTCGCTAGGAGTTTGCTCTCTTCTCTGGCTGGTGTTCGGCGGACGAGACCTACTCTGTGGCTGCACCCCTAATCTTCTCCCTTCTCCTCTTACTTATTTCCCTTACCCTAAGTTCCTGTACCCTTAAGTTAAGTATTATATGGTGTTAAGTGTGCCTACTCTGGTAGTAAATATTGGTGAGACCTGGGGATAGTATTTGCCAGTGTTTTGGGTACCCCTAAGTGTTGTGTTTTGTATTAGGGTACCACATGGTCTCACTACCCTAAGCTGCATCCAGCTTCAGTGCTTATCCAGTAGTACTTTACCCTAGCTTGTTATTAGTGTAAACCTTGTATCCTGCCTAAGTGGACCAAGGCTTTTAACGTAAGATAGTGTGGTAAAGTTATTATTATTATTGTTATTGGTGTGAGTGTATATGGGGGGTTGTTAAGGGGTTAATAAATAAGTACATGAATTACAGAGTATCCCTTCTTCCTATGTGGGAGTGCATTGATCAACCCTTAGACTAACATATATGGTCTAGTAGAAAGTTATTACTACTGTGGATAGTTTATTTTGGGGGCCGGGCCTTTTAGCTCTCCCATATTTGATACTCTTGTCTTCTAACTACCCTTACCCCTTAATAGTACCAGTACCCCATAGAAGCCCCACACACATATTAATTATAACAAGTGGGGGCCTGTCCGGGATGAACATTATAAGTGTAAAAAATTAGATTCTTGAGTGCCAAAACTAAAATTTTTTGTTTCCGCAGAACGGTTGTGTGCTAGCCTAGGGTCCAGCTCTTCTAGCAAAGGACATTCTTGCACTGACTGGACACCCAGCTGGACCTCTTCACGATTAAGGTTAGTGTGGCCTTGTGTTAGGGCCCGTGCAAATTTTTGTTTTTTTCCAATTTTTATTTTTTAATTTTTTCTTTGGCTGGGAGCTAAAATTATTCGTGATGTCTTCTGAAATGCAAAGACTGGCAAGGGAGCCTTCAGCAGTAGAGATAAAGAAACTTACCAAGTCTAATTTAGTATTGTTAGGCAAGGAATTTGACCTAGAATTAAATGTCGCAGATAAAAAGTGGACTTTGGTGAATGAAATATTACAACATTGTATTGATGAAGAACTATTGGCAAGTGATACACCTTTATGCCAGCCTAGCCAAGCAGAAAGTGCAACTCATAGGGATAGAGAATTAGCTTTAGAGTTAGCAAAAATAAAATTAGAGGAGCAAAGACTCAAAACCAAGGAGGCTAGAATTAGAGCGAATGCCACTGGACCTCCACCTGCCGGGGATTCAAACCCCAGGCATTATGAGAAAAAGCATAATTTGCCTGAATTTTCCGAGTCTGACCCTGAAAGGTTTTTCAACCATTTTCAGAGATTGGCCACGTCCATGAACTGGCCAAAGGAAGAGTGGGTGAAAATCCTACAGGGAAGACTTAGGGGTAAAGCACAAGATATTTTTATAAACATGCCTGACGACGAGTGTTTTGAATATGATAAAGTCAGGGAATGTATTTTGCGGGCATATGAAATTACTCCTGAAGCTCACCGCCAAGTTTATCGCAACCTTAGGCCTACTCACAACCAACCGCTCACTGAATTTGTGAATGATCAAATTCGATTATTTGATAGATGGATTCGCTCGGCGAAAGCCGAAACATACGAGGCTCTCAGGAACTTAGTTTTAATGGAGCATTTTATAGATATTATGCCAGAGAACGTATCACATTACATTAGAGGAAGGGTAGAGGTAAATTCTAAAATAGGGGATTTGGCCAAGTTGGCAGAAAACTACCAATTGGCGGGCAAAAGGCCCAATAAAAATAATTATACCCCACAGAGTAGCAAAACTTATACCCACAGCCAGTCCAGACCAGCTCATTCTAACCCTTTACCTAATGCACCTTCTGTTTCAGACATAACTAACCCTGTTAAAGTGTCTAGCCCAACGGCACCTAAAGGTGAACCGAAGGGTAATTCTGTTAGTAATGTCTCTTCTCCCCGACGTTTTTGTGGTCACTGTAATCGTTCAAACCACAATATTAGCCGTTGTTGGCAACTGTACCCAGAAAAAAGACCCAATGCTCTAGTTGTGACACAGGGCTTGAGGCCTTCGGAAGGGTTAGGGAGTAAGACCTCCAACCCACAGTGGTTGGACTTGCTTACCCCATTCTTATCGAAAGGGAGCCTACTTTTGTCTGAGGGTTCTTCCTGGAAGGACGTGGTGATCTTCCGAGACACCGGTGCCATCCAGACTTTAATTTTAGAGAGTGCGTTGCAAGGTGCCAACACTCTCGACACTGGAGAGGTGGTACTGGTCGAGGGTGTCACTAGTGATACTCGAGCAGTACCCCTCCATAAGGTTACCCTGGAATCTGATTTCCACAAGGGTGTTTGTACAGTCGGAGTCACTTCATACCTACCTTTTCCTAATGTTGATGTAATAGTTGGTAATGATTTAGCAGGGGATAAGGTAGGGGACTCCAGACTGCCTATTATGTTGCCTACCCCTAAGGTTTGCCTGGATCCACCCGCCGCAGAGGATAATGTTGTGTACCCTGCGTGCGCGGTGACCAGGTCTATGGGACTTAAATGTAAGGGCAGCCCTGTGCTTACCAAGGTGGTAAATCCCGAGGTCACGAGGAGCTTTCCGAGTGGTGAAAACCAAGTGGACCTCGCGGACACATTCATGGCCCGACTCGATGACGTGGCCGAGGACATTGTGGAGAGCCTGCCACCGCCATCTACTGAGAGTAGTGGGGAGGTGGAGGAGAACACTGTTGAGCCTCAGCCAATGGCATCTGACCAAGGCCTAGATGCCTCCTTGAGTGAGTTACAGAAAGCTGACCCCACTCTTGCAGATTGTCATGAGACAGCTGTCTCTGTGGAGGAAATTGTAGACGCAGCAACTGGGTACTACTACAATGATCGGATTTTGATGAGAAAATGGAGACCACAGAGTGCTCCCTTGTCAAATGAGTGGGAGGTAGTCCACCAGGTTATGTTGCCGACCTGCTATAGAGAAAGAGTTTTGGCAGCTGCTCATGATGATCCTATGGGGGGACATCAAGGTATAAATATTACGTATCACAAAATTTTAAAGTATTTTTTCTGGCCCAAGCTGAAAAGCGATGTGGCAAAATTTTGTAATGCGTGTATTGTTTGTCAACTGGTTGGGAAACCAAACCAGACTCCCCCTAATGCTCCTCTAAGGCCTATTGTCGTGCCAGAGGAACCATTTTCTCATGTGGTAATGGACTGTGTTGGACCATTACCTAGAACTAAGTCTGGTAATATTTACCTAATCACAATGATGTGTATCACTACTCGTTACCCAGAGGCTTTTGCTGTAAGGAACATCCGAGCAAAAACTGTTGTTGCTCGTATGTTGCAATTTTTTTCCACTTTTGGACTGCCTCGGGTCGTGCAAACTGACAATGGTACTAATTTTAAGTCTGATGTTTTTGAGCAATTTTGTAAGGAACATGGAATAACTCATAAGGTTTCCAGCCCATACCATCCACAGTCAGGGGGTAATTGAACGTTTCCATCTAACTCTGAAGCAGATGTTGAAGATATCGTGCGAGAGTTCCCACACCTTCTGGGATGAGAATTTGCCATATGTTTTGTTTGCGGCTAGAGAGGGATTACAAAGTTCACTGGGCTGTTCTCCTTTTGAGTTAGTCTTTGGCCATAAAGTTCGTGGACCCTTGCAAATGTTACAGGAGAATCTGTTAGGGAACGTAACGTTAACCGAAGGTTCGGCTTTCTTTGCGCAACACCACCAGAAACTCAAGGACTGCAAGGCGGCTGCATTTAAGTATCTTGGCAAGGCCCAAGAAAAGATGAAAGAACGTAACGATGCTAAATCTAAGTTACGGGTATTTCAGCCTGGCGACCCTGTCCTGGTATTAAAGCCTCGACTAGGGAACACTATGTCCCACAAGTACGAAGGCCCCTACATTGTGACAGAAAAGACTGGGGACCTCACGTACAAAGTGAGGCACTCTGACAAACGTAACCAGGTAATGCTCATACATGTAAATCGACTGAAGAAGTTCCAGGGCCCCAGGCCCATTGCACTAACCAATGTTTCCATTTCCAGTGAGAGAGGGGATGATTGTTCTGGGGACCCAACTAATCTCATTTTCAATAATTCTAGTTCTGTGAATGCTGTGGAGGGACTGTCCCATTTGCAGATGGCCCAACGTGAAGAGGTGCAGTCGTTGGTTGATGAATTCTCCAGTCTGTTCGGGGAGGTCCCGACCCAGACTGATGCCATTTGCCATGATGTCGAGTTGACGGACTACACTCCCATTCGCCTTCAACCCTATCGGATGAGTCCAGAAAAGAAGGCCATCGTACGGAAGGAGGTCGACTTCTTGCTCCAGCACGGCCTCATCCGGCCGAGCCAGGGCTCTTGGTGCTCGATGTTACGAACCCGGATCCAGTGTCCGAGCACGGAGTAGTAAACGACCGCGCCATCTGTGGGTCGGCTCCCGAAACCCCCCGCCAAACGCCGACGACACCTGGTGAGGATGCCGTGTATCAGCTACGAGGGCCAGTTTCCAGTCCCGTTCAGCACTCTACACCGCCGCCACTGACCTCTGGTGAGGTGGTGCTCCGACGACAGCGCCATCTATGGACTGGATACGTCAGGTGTTTGTGCCAGAGCCCGTAAGTAAGGTGTTTTAGTGTGTCCCAGTCATTGATGACGTGTCTGTTTACAGAGTCGACCTGGGACCGCTGTGTTGAAGGTTGAGTCAGTCTACCCGAGGCAGCCAGTCTCCATACCTTGAACGTTGCTGCAGCTGTTGTGAAGTCGTCCCCCCGGAAGAACACTGTGGTGTGTTAGCCTGCCATTGGAGTGGCAGTGAAAGGATTTACCCGGGACCGACTGTTGGAGACGATCATCCACTGGGGTATTGAGGACAGGAGGGTGATTTGTGATATCACACGAGACTCCTGTCTAGGGCGTATCCCTTATATCGTTCGTGGAGTGGCCGTACCAGCCTTGGTGGCTCAGTACCTGCCAGCAGACCAGCTGGACGTGTGGTTGACGGCCTCCACGACGGTGCCCCCAGTGGACCTGCGTTTTGGCTGACCTGTGGCCCGGGTAGGCTCGGCATTCTCAGAGGACACGTCGTGAGGCCACGAAGAAAGCACCAAGGACTCTGCACCAAGTGGTGTGGCACCAGCGTCTTCAGCAGAAGACCACGATTATTGATTAATCCCCTTGTATAGTGTTAATACCCCCCCCCTTTTGTGTAACCGTTTTATATATTATTTATTGGTGACGGACATTATAATATTAAGTTCTTAGCTTTCTTTCCCTACTCCCTTTAAGTTACTTGCGTCACGGATCTCATCCCTTGATAGCCAATACTGGCTTGGGAACGGATACATATATCTTCCTCTAACAACATCAGAGTAAGGACCCCGTTGCGTCCCGAGAGGGCCGTAACATAATTGGCATCCCCAGCGGGATCCGTCCCCTTAAGTATGTTTGACAGGGGTGGTGAAGTGGCGTAATCCCTGTAAATAATTCCCCCTGTGTGTGACGTTATACGTCCTGTGCGGTGCTCAAGAGTGACTAAGTGCGATATTGTGCAGTGCTGTGCTCGCTGTGATTAAGCGATTAAGTGCAATATTGACTAGTGCGGTGCTCAGTGATTCAGTGCAATATTGTAGAGCAAAGTGTTCGCTTGGACTCAGTGCAATATTGGGTAGTGCGGTGCCCGAAGTGATTACGTGCAATATTGGCGAGTGCAGTGTTTGGTGCGATAAAGTGCAATATTGGCGTAGAACAGTGCTCGGTGTGTTAAGTGCTAACGTGTAAGCAGTGTGTTAAGTGCTAAGTGTTCCATCTGTGACAATGGCAGACAAAGCTACCATCGATGATCTGGACGATGTTCAGGCTTTTCTGAACAGAGTGGACTGTCTTGCCAGATTAAAATATCTGAGCAAACCAGAGCTTGTACTAGTGAGCGCCTACCTGGAGATCAAGATCCGTGCAAGTGATTCCCGTGTGGAGATCTTGTCCAAGGTTCACCGGCACCTGAAGGCAGAAGAGAAACAGGAAGGCGGGGCTCCTAGTACAAGGGAAGGTGAGGAGATAGCTTCCACGGAAAAGGAAGATAAGGGCAGCGACGTTGATAGTGATGCAGGTGAGCTTAATATCAGCTTCCTAACAGTCAAAATGCGTGCCCTAGAGATCAATCGTGAAATAGAATGGAAGAAATTAGAAATGGAACGAGAGAGACAAGATAAAGAAATGGAGATGAAAGAAAAAGAATTGGCGATGAGGCGTTTAGAATTGGAAAGAGAAGAAAGAAGAGAAGAACGAGAAAGAGAAGAGAAACGAGAGAGAGAAGAACGAGAAAGAGAGAGAGAAGAACGAGAAAGAGAAGAGAAACGAGAGAGAGAAGAACGAGAAAGAGAAGAGAAACGAGAGAGAGAAGAACGAGAAAGAGAGAGAGAAGAACGAGAAAGAGAAGAAAAAGAAAGACAGAGACAACATGAACTAAAAGTATTACGATTAGGTGCTGGACAGAGACAAACTGGAGCAAGCGGTTTCGATCCGGTAAGGAATATCAAAATGGTCCCCAAATTCAATGAGAGGGAAGTCTCGAAGTTCTTTGCAGCCTTCGAGAAAGTCGCTGCCTCTTTGGAGTGGCCAAGGGAGAATTGGGCCATCATGATACAGTCAGTCTTGGCTGGGAAGGCCCAAATCGCCTACTCTACGTTATCCCTTGACGACTCCGGCGATTACGATATGGTGAAGAAAGTTGTGCTCATGGCGTACCAATTGGTACCTGAGGCGTACAGGCAGAAGTTCAGAAACCTGAAGAAGACCTCAGAGCACACGTTCACCGAATTCGCCACCATCAAGGAGCGACTTTTTCAAGAATGGTGTGCCTCTCGGAAGGTGGAGACCAAGGAAGACCTCGAGCAGCTGATTCTGCTCGAGGACTTCAAGGATTGTTTGTCTGTAGACCTGAAGACGTACTTAGAGGAACAGCAGGTAGAGACCTTGAGTGCAGCAGCCACCATGGCTGAAGAGTACATCCTGACTCATAGGCCGTCTGCTAAGTACATCCCAAGGAATTACCAGCGCCGGTTCGACAGACCTCATAATGAAGAGGAAAGACCCGTCCCACAAAGCGCTAAGAAGACGCCCCCAAGTAGCCCCCGAAGAACAAGTCCTAGCAGTCCGAAACACCGGAGCCCGAGGAGGAATATGGTGTGCTGGACTTGTGGGCAGAAAGGGCATATAGCTGCTAGATGCCGAGGCAGAAGAGGTGGCAGCGCACGAAGGGAGGTGATGTTGATGAGCTGTGGAACATTACCAGCAGGAAGCCAGTCAACTACGACGACGCAGAAAGAACCCAGATTGTTTTCCCCTCACACTTCAGGCGGGTATGTATCGAGTGATCATACTGGTAGATCTGTAGTAGTGCTCAGAGATAGTGGAGCAGCCCAGTCCCTGATCGTGAAGAGCTCGGTACCCGAGGGAGTAAGTGTGGATGGGCGACAAAAGGTTGTCCTAGTTGGGTTTCCAAGGACGCAGTACATCGCCCCCTTAGTGCCAGTACATCTCGACTCGCCTTATTTTAGCGGCACATGTGCGTTGGCAGTAGTAGATACCCTCCCTGTGGCTGGGATTGACGTGGTACTAGCCAACGACTTGGTGACCGATTGGAGCACCAATCATCCCAAGGTTGCGGACGAGTCTACCGGAACAGCACGGTCTGAGGTAACAGGCAATGGTAATGTCCAGGTAAAGACAGACCCGGATTTGAACATGTCTAATTTGTCCTCTCCCCCGCAGATCGACAGTTATCTAGCAGTGTCTCCTGATTCTTCTCTCGACAAGGAACATGAGGTTACGATGGCAGAAATACCTGAGCTAGAAGAGAGGCCTTGTGTGCAGACACCCACGGATACCAACGAGTCTGGAGCAAAGGCTGAGGTGTGCTTGCGGTATGGCAAGTTACAGCGTGTAGTGGACCAGCCAGAGATTCTCCAGACGTCAGAGGTATGTGAGGTGTGTTCAAAAGGTCTAGTGCCCTCTTCTGTCCAATCCAGGCTAGTGGATGGTGCCGGCTATGGACATGACAAGCTCAGGAAACTTATCCCTCGACTTACCAAATGTTTCCTATCGGTATTTTGTTTGATTCTCGTATGTGTTCTCGTTTGTGCTCTCAGTGAGGACCGGTGGACGACCCGACGAATGATGGCTCCCATGAACATCGCGAAGAGGTCCCAGGGATTGGAGATTTGTACTGCAGGTGTTGCCGTTGAAGGAGGGACCTGGAAGGTGATAATTGATACAGGAGGTACGACATGTGATAATATGAGTGACTGTTTCCGACAGGTTGACACCCCCCGCGTGATTGCTGAGCCTCAACACAGCGTTATGCGGAACGTTGGTCGACCTGACGGTGGCGGAGCGAATACCACCTGCGACGTACGAACAGCCCCGTTGGGACTAGGTGTGGACCTAGTAGAGTATGCTGTAAGTACTGTTTTACTCGTGGTCGCTATCACTCTGAATTATCAGACCCCTGTATTCCAGGTTCCTGTCTCCCTGAAGGACCATCGGACCGGCACCAGAAATGCCGTCTGTGGTCAGCCATCATCGGTGCCACGACATAGGGAAGTGTCGAGTCGCCCCAGATCGTGTCCACACCGATCCTTACTTGAGACATGTGAGATGATGCCCCTGCTTGACATCGCAGTGGAGACGTGGAAGGTTACGCCAGGCAGGACATCGCCTTCAATCTTCAAGTTCCCGTTGAGCCGGAATTGCCCAGTAGGACAGTTCTGTGGACGAGACAGCCTCGCCGTGCCTGTTTACAGTAATGGTGAGTCCATTCGGAGTTGTGTCGCCGTACTAATTTGGTTTGTGTTTCTTTTTATAGAACCCCAAACCAAATTCTTTTTGGTGGGGAGGTGTTACGAACCCGGATCCAGTGTCCGAGCACGGAGTAGTAAACGACCGCGCCATCTGTGGGTCGGCTCCCGAAACCCCCCGCCAAACGCCGACGACACCTGGTGAGGATGCCGTGTATCAGCTACGAGGGCCAGTTTCCAGTCCCGTTCAGCACTCTACACCGCCGCCACTGACCTCTGGTGAGGTGGTGCTCCGACGACAGCGCCATCTATGGACTGGATACGTCAGGTGTTTGTGCTAGAGCCCGTAAGTAAGGTGTTTTAGTGTGTCCCAGTCATTGATGACGTGTCTGTTTACAGAGTCGACCTGGGACCGCTGTGTTGAAGGTTGAGTCAGTCTACCCGAGGCAGCCAGTCTCCATACCTTGAACGTTGCTGCAGCTGTTGTGAAGTCGTCCCCCCGGAAGAACACTGTGGTGTGTTAGCCTGCCATTGGAGTGGCAGTGAAAGGATTTACCCGGGACCGACTGTTGGAGACGATCATCTACTGGGGTATTGAGGACAGGAGGGTGATTTGTGATATCACACGAGACTCCTGTCTAGGGCGTACCCCTTATATCGTTCGTGGAGTGGCCGTACCAGCCTTGGTGGTTCAGTACCTGCCAGCAGACCAGCTGGACGTGTGGTTGACGGCCTCCACGACGGTGCCCCCAGTGGACCTGCGTTTTGGCTGACCTGTGGCCCGGGTAGGCTCGGCATTCTCAGAGGACACGTCGTGAGGCCACGAAGAAAGCACCAAGGACTCTGCACCAAGTGGTGTGGCACCAGCGTCTTCAGCAGAAGACCACGATTATGGATTAATCCCCTTGTATAGTGTTAATACCCCCCCCTTTTGTGTAACCGTTTTATATATTATTTATTGGTGACGGACATTATAATATTAAGTTCTTAGCTTTCTTTCCCTACTCCCTTTAAGTTACTTGCGTCACGGATCTCATCCCTTGATAGCCAATACTGGCTTGGGAACGGATACATATATCTTCCTCTAACAACATCAGAGTAAGGACCCCGTTGCGTCCCGAGAGGGCCGTAACACTCGCCCTGCCTTTTGGTCCCCAAACCAGACGGCTCCTGGCGATTATGCACCGACTATCGGCAGCTCAACAAGGTGACCATTGTGGATGCCTATCCGCTGCCCCTCCTCGAGGACTGCATCGACGAGTTGGGAAATGCCAAGTACGTTTCGAAATTCGACCTCTCAAGAGGGTATTATCAAATCCCACTCACTGAACGTGCTAAACAGCTAACGGCGTTTGTGACACCCGAGGGTGTTTTTGAGTATCAAGTGTTACCGTTCGGCTTGCGTAATGCTCCGGCCACGTTCCAGAGACTCATGAACTCTCTACTCGCTAAGGTGCCAAATTGTCGGGCGTATTTAGATGATATCGTGCTGTTTGACAGTAATTGGGCTGACCACATAGCTAGGTTACGCCAGTTGTTTGCCATCTTGAAAAGGGCAAATCTTACCTTAAATGCTAAAAAGTGTCATTTTGGCCAAGGCACAGTGACGTACCTCGGTTATGAAGTGGGCCAAGGAAAAGTGTTACCTCGGCAAGATAAAATCAGTGCCATTCTGGAGTATCCAGTACTAAAGTCTAAAAAGGACGTTCAAAGATTTATCGGTATGTGTGCGTACTATAGACGTTTTTGTCAGAACTTTTCCAGTGTTGCCACTCCTCTCACAGACTTGTTGCGGAAAGCCGTTAAATTTAAGTGGTCATCAGACTGTGCAGAGGCATTTAAAAATTTGAAATTGATCTTAGCTTCCGCCCCAGTGCTTGCTAGTCCAAGGTTCGACCGACCGTTTAAAATTCATGTTGACGCGTCTGACTCGGGTGCTGGTGCAGTGTTGTTGCAAACTGGGGATGATCAGGTGGAACACCCAGTATATTATTACTCTGTGAAATTCGACAAGGCGCAACGCAATTATTCAGTGGTAGAAAAAGAGGCGTTGGCGCTAGTGTTAACATGTAAAAAGTTCGAAGTTTACCTCACAGGTAATATAGTGGAAGTATACACGGACCATAACCCACTAGTCTTCCTGACTCAGATGAAGGGTAAGAATAAACGCATCCTCAGGTGGGCGTTGTACCTACAGGACTTCAATCTATCCATTACCCACCTACCAGGCAGACTCAACGTGATAGCCGACGCTCTGTCCCGGTTGCCTGAATAACATTCATCTGAGCCACAGAAAGCCATTTACCAACTGTCATGCTTTAGTTATTTTTTTTTAGGTTCTCCTGTGACATTAAATATTCCGTGTCCAATTTATTTACTTCCCTGTTCTTTTATTTTTTTGTGTATGTTTTTTTTCTTTCAGAGAACTCCTTTGTATTTTTTTGCAGAGAAATTGTTTTTGATTGATTTTTTGTTTTTGTCATGTTTTTTCTTTTTATTCTCTGTATACTCTTACAAAAAAATATGACTACTATTCTAGTAGTCACATTTTTTTTTTCTTTGAAGGGGGGAGGAGTGTTACGACCCTGGGTTCTCCAGTGGAAACCAGAGGTCAAAATTGAGCTATTAAACTTTCTGGTAGTACAGTATAGTGCATCACAAGCGGCAATTGTTTGTATCTTCCCTGCCAGACGTAAGACTACTATTGTTTCTCAAAGAGCATTTAAAGCCTGAGCTGGGGGTTGATTATTAAATAATAACATAGGCACCAACTTTGCTTACTAATACTTTCTAATCATTTGTAAAGTAACAATACGTTGCATAGGGGAAGATCTTTAATGTGCTTAGCTGCACGATCAATTAGGCTCCTTCCGGCACCACGACATGGGAGGCCTAGCTGGTCGCTAGGAGCTTGCTCTCTTCTCTGGCTGGTGTTCGGCGGACGAGACCTACTCTGTGGCTGCACCCCTAATCTTCTCCCTTCTCTTCTTACTTATTTCCCTTACCCTAAGTTCCTGTACCCTTAAGTTAAGTATTATATGGTGTTAAGTGTGCCTACTCTGGTAGTAAATATTGGTGAGACCTGGGGATAGTATTTGCCAGTGTTTTGGGTACCCCTAAGTGTTGTGTTTTGTATTAGGGTACCACATGGTCTCACTACCCTAAGCTGCATCCAGCTTCAGTGCTTATCCAGTAGTACTTTACCCCAGCTTGTTATTAGTGTAAACCTTGTATCCTGCCTAAGTGGACCAAGGCTTTTAACGTAAGATAGTGTGGTAAAGTTATTATTATTATTGTTATTGGTGTGAGTGTATATGGGGGGTTGTTAAGGGGTTAATAAATAAGTACATGAATTACAGAGTATCCCTTCTTCCTATGTGGGAGCGCATTGATCAACCCTTAGACTAACATATATGGTCTAGTAGAAAGTTATTACTACTGTGGATAGTTTATTTTGGGGGCCAGGCCTTTTAGCTCTCCCATATTTGATACTCTTGTCTTCTAACTACCCTTACCCCTTAATAGTACCAGTACCCCATAGAAGCCTCACACACATATTAATTATAACAGAAGCTATTAAATTCATTCGCCATTTCTAAGTCAGATGACAGTGTAAGGCCATCCTTGGAGAGTGTTATCTGGTTGTGGGAGTGTTGTTTAGTTCCCAGGATGTTAGAGATGGTATTCCATGTGCTTTTCATGTTGCCTTTTGCTTCTTTGAATCTATTCTCATAATATGAAAGTTTTGCTTTTCTTATGATACTGGTAAGCACTGACGAGTACCTTTTTTTCTGAGGTTGGAAGAAAACGTACTCAGATTGGGGACTTGTTTATTTTATAATGGTAAATAATAAATTAATATATAATAAATTAATATATAATAAATTAATATATAATAAATTAATATATAATAAATTAATATATAATAAATTAATATATAAATTATTAAATAATAAATTAATAAATAAAATAATTATTATTATATAATAAATAATAATAATAACAAATAGTATAATGATAAGCAATTATTTTTAATGAATCAAATAGCTAATTAGGATGAATGATAAATAATTATTGACTAGTGCATAACAATAAAGTATTAAGGAATAATTATAATGAATAATCCTTAATGATAAAGTAGAGACCAATTACAATTAATAACTACATCCATAGGTAGTAAATGAAAGTTGCATTAATTTAATTAGACTAATTACAATACATGGGAATATTTCTTAGCTATCTGCAGGCTTATCACTTTGGGGGTTCCGGCGGAGCACCCCCAATCCCACGAGGGCCAGCGGGAGAAGGATTAAGGAGAAGGGGTTCCTTACTCTTACTAGCACGTAGACTGGGCAAGGGATTAGCTGCGGACAGCGGGACACTTGTGGACCGGCGCTGCACCCCCACCGCAGGCCAGCTGGCCGGACCCCCCCTTCGGGGGGGGGCCCCGAAGGGCGAGGCCCGCTGGTCGCAAGGAGGCCTCAGAGTGGCAGAGCAACAACGTCCCGGACGTAGTCAGCTGGGTGTTCCAGCTGGTTACTGGACCCGCCGTTAACTCCGATGGCGAGCCCGTCAAGAGAGCCGAGTGGCCCTGTCAATTCTAAAGGTAAGAGGGCGTGGTCGGCTGAAGGCGAGCCTAGCTCTGCGAGGGCGGCGCGAATTAATCGCCCTGAAGAAGTGTTCCCTGTTCACTGGGCACGGGCCAGGTAGAACTTGCCGGGGGGCGCTCGCTGGGCTAGGGTATGCGTGCGTCCTGCACTGTGCTTGTAGGATCCGAAGAGTGTTGATTCCTGACCATGTAAGCGATACCTGGTCCAGTCGGAGCGTGCGTCGATTTTTTGTCGCGTAGATCACCTCCCCCGGGCTGAAAGATATAAGGCAGTAAGGGTGGGCAGAAGTGGCATGCAGTGTTATCGTGACAGGCAAGAGCACAGACGAGAGGGAAACCCTAGCTGAATCAATACGGAGACGAAAAACGGGGGGAGGGAGCCCAGCAGCAGGAATTAAGAGATTCCTTAATTAACAATCCTGGATGAATAAAGAGTTTTCCGAATAATTATACTGTAGCAATGAAGGGGGCTAACAATTCTAAGAATCTTCCAGCAAACGGAAGGGGGAAGTACCTTTGCTAAGAGCAAAGGTGGGAGAAATGCCAGTAGGAGAACAGCAAGGAAGCACAAAGCAACTGTAAACAGGGATAATACGAAACACTATAAATCTTGAATATAAACAATACATATACCAAGAACGGGTATATACAACAAAGCAATATATACATAAACAATAAAATGGAATAAGAACCAATTCTTAAAGCCAAATCTATAACATGCTTTTGTCCTAAGCGGATGTAGAATGTGAGCGGGGAACATTACCCTTGGTCTCCATCCCATCTCTGCCTCCAGACGGGTGATAGGGCTGGATAGAAGCCAAGGAGTCTGCCTTAAGTGGCCGCTGAGTGTAGTCTTGTTGTCAATGAGCGTCTGCAAGCCGCAGCTAGTACGCCGTGAACTTCGGCTACATCTTTTAGAACAGGAGCAAAGTGAAATCGACGGCAGGGAACTGTCATCCAGTAACTGTAATAAGGATAATATTAAGAATACAATGTCGTAAATAATCGTACAATGTAAGAATACAATGTAATATCGTAAATAACCGATGACGGCAAGTGCCGCAGAATGGAAGAAATTAAGGAAGCAACGCCAAACCATAATAACAATTTATATTTTTAATAAAATAATACTGGAATGACAGTAACGATACGGAATAATATTAATACTACCATATAGCCCAGCAAATAAGGGAAGATAATAGTATTAACGTAGGCCCTGGGCGGCTGCATCCCGGCACCGCTGCGTGCGTTGTAATGGTGATAAGATTCAGATTCAGATTCAGATGTTTATTCAGGTAAGGTATATACATACAAGTGATGTTACATTAAAGGATTGATATATAGATAGAGCTAGTACATAAAATGCCTAAAGCCACTATTACGCAATGCGTTTCGGGCAAGAAAAACATTAATATCTAGAACTTAATACTAATTGAGCCCAGGAATATAGAGGAATTAAAAGGAAAGGAATTAAAGGAATTAAAGGAAGGAAAGGAATTAAAGAGGAATATCCGGCTCGCGTTCTCTTCCTCGCGACCGTACGTTAGCGACCGTATGGCCAACAGCATGCTGGCTGCTGCTGGCCAACAACATGCTAACTGACTGGCTTGTGCTTGCCGAAAGGAAGGCCGAATGGCCAGTTTTTGCATGACACCGTGCGCGAGGCCATGCTAAACTTCTCTGTAGCATTCCAAATGTATCTTAATGTACTGTCGATACGATGAAGAATGGGTGGTCAAATATAATGCACAATATTTAGAATATATAATGAGGGAAACGAGTGTAATAGGACGAAATAACCGGAGGAAAAAATGGGGGGGGGACCCCACCCGAATGCACTGCAACTAGCATACCCTAGCTGAAATTAACTTAATGGCACAGAGGCAAAGCAATAGATTAATACAAATCCTAATTGAAAGTCCCTTAATATAACAAATTGAACGTGAAACTTAAGCAAAGTGTAAATTGCGGGAAAAATTTGCCGTAATAAATACGAATCATAATTGCGAGTCCAACAATAACAAATTTTTAGGCACGAGGCGAAAGCAATGCTATAAATTGCGGAAGCAATACAACTCATAACTGAAAGTCTAGCAATCATAAGATATATTTTAAAATTGTTCACAAATATAAATTATAAAACACCAAAACGGCGTACCGCACGACGCCAGGGCGTCAAAGCTTAAGGTAGAGATAACCGAGACGGCAAGTAGCCACTCGATCAGCCTAACTGGCCTTACCTAACAAGTTAAACAAAGTCGAGCGAACAAGCATAAAATTCCACCGGGAAGTAAAACCTGCAGCTGGTGTTGGGAGGGCATCAATTGAATTAAACTGAGATAGGGTAAATGTAAACATTTAGGCCGTAAATGATAAACCACGTAACGTAACCAGGAGAAACAACAAATATGCCGCAAGGCTACCCGTAATAACAGTAATAATTTACAGAGGAAACTAAACATGAATGCAGGGCCAGAAACTTAAAGCAGGAGACAAGGGCCCGTAACACCGCGACTAGCACATCCTAACCGACTTTACTTAATAACTTAAGGCAAAGCAAAAGTTAAACAAACATACGTAAACACAGTAAAAGACGCATGTAACAAGACGAAGCATCCTGAGCGGGAAGAAAGTGAGTAGGCTAGTGGAAAATGCGAAGCCAGGGAAACTGAAGCAAGAGGCAAGAGGCCTGTGACACGGCAACTAGCACAACCTAGCTGTCTTAGTTAATAGCTCAAATACAATAAGCACGGGTTTTATAAGTTAAAGAATTATGCACGTGGGTAGTACCTGCATGGACCTTAAACCCACATTAACGTAGCATGTATAACACAAACACCAAGTCAAAATTGTGCAAAATAATGGATTAACTTAACGACCGTTGCCGAATGTTGAACTGCAAAATCCTGCCGTCCGCGGCTGGAACATCGGGGCTGGGCACCTGCAGCTGGTCATCGACAGCTGGAGCATCAACATCTGATAAAGGGAGGAAAATAACAGCAACTGGCCACCAGGGAAGACGTTAGTGGTAAGTAGAGGGCCAGCTACAAGACAATTTAGGCTAAAGACTGGAATATAACTGTCCTAAAAAATAACGGGAACAATTCATGAAGCTGGGAAAGCGAGAATTACAAAACTGAAAAGAGTGATAAATTGATGGGCGCAACGTCGGTTGGAACGCTTCAGCTGGAGGTTCATGACTGAAGCATCGGCTGCCGGGAAGCCTAAGATGGAACTGGGGCGTTAGCAGCTGTAACATCGTCTGCTGAAACTAGCCGAGTCTGTGAGGGTGCCCGCTGCAACAGCTACGGCCGAGCCACCAGCTGGCCCATCCTCTGCAGGAACAACACCGGCTGGGACGACGTCGTTGTAAAAGCCTAACAATGTAATAAATTATATTATATAAATAATCTTAAATAAAATGGTGTAAATAATAAAATTATAAACCAATTATAACTATAATTAATTATAAATAATTATAAATTGCAAAACAAAGTATGCTCAAAATAAAGCTGGACTATAACTCGTTAGAGAAACGGGAATAACACTGAGCCGAGGTATATACAACCGAATACAATAACGAAAAGGAGTGAAAAAAGACACGTCAGCTGGAACTTCGCGACCAGCGGCCTAGGAGGCCGCTGTGACATCCGGGCTACACCGGGCAGACAACACGTCTGGATAAACCAGCGGCCTGGGAGGCCGCCTATTTATATGACCAAATAAATATAAAACTGAAAACATCGCCGGCTTAACTCGTCACAGGAAGGACGTCGGCTGGGAAGCCGCAGTACCTTCCGACTAAATTGAGGAATAAACTGAAAGTTTTTAATACACGTCGTGACTGAAAGACACCATAGTATAACCTAACTAGCTCATCCTAGCTGACTTAACTTAAACTCAATGACAAAAGCGGCAGTTACACAAACATAATTGCTGCAGAAAAGTTAAATAAAACGTGGAGCAAACGCAATGCATAAATTGCAGTAACAAATTGCTGAGGGAATTGACTCATAAAACAAGTGCAGGAATAATACAATACAATACAATACAATACAATTTTATTTAGGTAAGGTACATACATACAATAAATTTTTACAAGGATTGGTTGACTTATAGGTAGAGCTAGTACATACAATGCCTAAAGCCACTATTACGCAAAGCGTTTCGGGCATGATAAACTTAAATGACAAGCTTAATACTAATTGAGCATAATGAGTAGAATGAAAACAAGAAATGAAAACATAAATGAAAAAGCAGCACAAATACAATTATGTCGACAAACAGCGCTCTTTAAAGAAAAAACAGACATTGGTTGACAATAGAAGGGTAAGGTAGGTTACAGGGAATTTATTAGGTATAGCTTCGCTTTTAACTTAAACTGGTTGAGAGAGGTACAGTCTTTAACATGGTTGAGAAGGTCATTCCACATTCTGGGCCCCTTGATTTGTAGAGCATTTCTAGTTTGATTAAGTCGTACTCTAGGAATATCAAAACTGTATTTATTTCTGGTGTGGTGCTCATGGGTTCTGTTACAACCTTCTATGAAGCTTTTGAGATCAGGATTGGCATTATAGTTTAGCGTTTTATATATGTATAATACACATGAGAGAATGTGCAGTGACTTAATGTCTAACATATTCAAAGATTTGAGTAGGGGTACCGAGTGATGTCTGGGGCCAGAATTGGATATTGTCCTAATAGCAGCTTTGTGTTGAGTAATTAGAGGACGTAAGTGATTTTGGGTAGTAGAGCCCCAAGCACAAATACCATAGTTGAGATATGGATAGATAAGGGAGTAATAGAGAGTCACCAGGGCAGGGCGTGGTACATAATATCTGATCTTAGAAAGAATGCCCACAGTTTTTGAAACTTTTTTTGATGTTTAGAATGTGTCCCTGGAAATTCAGCTTGTGGTCAATGAGAATGCCAAGGAATTTGCCATCTAATTTGTTACAAATTTGGGTATTGTTTATTTTGAGATTTATTTGATTAGAGGATTTATTGCCAAACAGAATATAGAAGGTTTTGTCAATGTTAAGGGTGAGTTTGTTGGCAGTTAGCCACAGATGGACTTTATTTAACTCAGTATTTACTGTGGCATTTAGAGCAAGGGGATCAGGACTGGAGTAAATGAAGGTTGTGTCGTCAGCAAATAGAATTGGTTTGAGGTGTTGGGAGGCATTTGGAAGGTCATTAATGTAGATGAGAAAGAGGAGAGGGCCAAGTATGCTGCCCTGGGGAACACCAATGTTGATGGGTAGGGTGGGAGAAATTGTATTATTCACAGAAACATATTGGAGCCTGTCAGTAAGGTAGGATTTGAGGTATTGTAGGGAGTGTCCTCTGACTCCATAATGATGTAATTTAAGAAGAAGGTTTTGGTGGTTGACAGTATCAAAAACTTTACGTAGGTCCACAAACAACCCAACAGGGAACTCATTTTTATCAAGAGCTGTATGAATCGAGTTAAGCATACTAATAAGTGCATCGTTAATGCTTTTTTTGGGTCTGAAGCCATATTGGAAAGGGCTAAGTATATTGAGTTTGGCTAGATATGAGTAAAGCTGCTTATAGATTAGTTTTTCAAAATTTTTTGACAAGTTTGGCAGGATAGATATAGGTCTGTAGTTGTTAACATCTGTGAGATCACCACATTTGTTGACAGGCGTTACTCTAGCTTTTTTTAGAATATCTGGGAAGGTTTGGAGTTCAAGTGACTTGTTGAAGAGCAAAGCAATAGCAGGGGCTAAAGATCTGGAGGCTTTTTGTAAATTAAAGTTGGTATCTCTTCAAGGGCACCAGACTTGGTTTTAAGGGAAAGGATTATCTCATTGACGTCAGTGGAATTAATAGGCTTTAGGTACAGAGACTGTGGATAGTTACCTGTAAGATAGTCCTTAATGTCTGTACTGGAAGATGGAATATCATTTGCAAGGGATGAACCAATGGAAGAGAAGAACCTATTGAACTCAATAGCAGAATCAGAGGCTGAAAGCTAACCATCGTTATTAGACAGGAGAGTCGGTTTGTTATTTAAAGATTTCTTTGATCCCAATATTTGTGAAATTGTGCTCCAAGTTTGTTTAATGTTGCTCTTTATTTGAGTAAATTTATCTTCGTAGTATTTAGTTTTGGCTCGTCTAATTATCTTAGACAGCAATAATGAGTAATTCTTTGAGAATTCTTTGGAGACAATTCCTAACCTATACTTCTTTTCAAGGTCATGTTTTTTATTAATAGATTTATGTAACAACTCTACAAGAATGTAATTTAAGTATTCCCTTTGTAAGCTAGGGATTGTTAAGCCTTTTGGTTGTGACTTGTTTTGTAAGCATAGGACAGTGGGTATTATAAAGGCTAAGAGTTTTTTGAAGAAAAGATTGCACTGCTAGGTTGATGTCCACTATGTTACCTAACTCGAACTCCCAGTTGACATTATCAGCAGCAGTTATAAAATTGTCTATAGCAGTTTCATTGTGTTGTCTAAAACGTATCACTCTTGACTCAAGAGGTGGTTTGCTAATGTTAGTTAAGAGAAATGTGGGGTAATGGTCTGTAGTGCTATCGGTGATTATACCTGAAGTAAGCGGAGAGGTTATGTTTGTCCAGATGTGATCTAGCGTCGTGGCAGTGCTATCAGTGATTCTAGTAGGTCTAGTGATTAAGGGTATGAGGAAGCAGGAATTCATACAGTTGAGGAAGCTAACAGCAGTAGGGTGTTCAGGCTCGCAGAGGTCAATATTAAAGTCCCCTGCGATAATTAGGTGGTTTTTGTTCAGTCTGTTATCAAGTATTAGATTTCTAAGGTTTGAGTTGAATTCGGACACATCAGTGTTAGGAATTCTATAAACTGCACCCACAGTCAGGACAGACTCGGCACTCTAAAGTCAGAGGCTTGCTCAATGCTAAATTGAGGAATAACTTTAGTCTTAATACACGTAATGACTGGAAGACTAAGGATATAACAAGTTATTTAAGTAAGCGTTTAGTTAATGATGGAGGAACGTAAATCACCAAAACAGGAGCGCGGGCTCCCGTTCACTAAATTGACATGAAAATACGAATTCTTTTACGAATAGATTTTTTTTTTTTTTTAAGGCAAGAGGTGTAAGCAATGCTATAAATTTCCTAAATTTGCCGCGTAATGAAACTAATCAAGCTGAAAGTCTAAATAAAGGAATGTAATAAAATTGAACAGAATTAATTAAAAATGACCGCAATAATTAGAATTAAATCCATCACTCGTTGTAAAATCTCTTGTATATATGTACCTTATCTAAATAAACATTTGATTTGATTTGAAGTCGCTCAAGCGGCAGACCGCACGGCCAGGCATTAGGCTGGACGCTGAAAACTTGGGATGGGGAAGGGGCCCGCGTAACCAGGCAGACCAACATCTGGTACACGCGACCAAGGAAAAACACGGGAATATTGTGCTACAGCGTTCGAACGAAACGTGGTGGAATTGACGTACCGGGCTGCACCGGCCAGACGAAAACGTCTGGGTAATTATAGCCGGCTAGTATAGCCGGCACGAAAACGTGCCGGCTATACTAGCCGGACGAAACGTCTGGGAACAAATGTACCGGGCTACACCGGCCAGACGAAAACGTCTGGGTACGAACGTGCTGGCTATACCAGCCGGACGAAACGTCTGGGAACAAATGTACCGGGCTACACCAGCCAGACGAAAACGTCTGGGTACGAACGTGCCGGTTATACCAGCCGGACGAAACGTCTGGGAACAAATGTACCGGGCTACACCGGCCAGACGAAAACGTCTGGGTACGCACGTGCCGGCTATACCAGCCGGACGAAATGTCTGGGAACAAATGTACCGGGCTACACCGGACATAGGACAACGTCTGGGACAAACGTGCGGGCTAAACCGGCCAGGCGAGACGTCTGGAGACGCCTACAACTAACACATCCTGGTTGACTTTACATAATCACATAAAGACAAAGCAGAGGTTAAACAAACATAAATGTAAAACCAGCAAAGAAACACGCAGCTTGACACCGCATAAAATTCATTAATACCGTAAATTGAGGAAACTTATGGAAAACAAATCCATCAAAACAAAGCGAGGGGCCAGAGGCCTGTGACACTGCAGCTAGCCTAACCTAGCTAACTTTACCTAATAACTTAAAGGCAATAGCAAAAGTTAAACAAACAAATGTAAAACCAGCTAAAGAAAAACACGCAGCTTGACACTGCATAAATTTCAATAATAAATTAAGGAAACTTATGGAAAAACAAATCCATGAAAACAAAGCTAGGGGCCAGAGGCCTGTGACACCGCAGCTAGCCTAACCTAGCTAACTTTACCTACTAACTTATAGGCAATGACCAAAAGTTAAAACAAATCTAAATGTAAAACCAGCTAAATAAACATGCAGCTTAACACTGCATAAATTTCAGTAGTAAATTAAGGAAACTTGTGGGAAAACAAGTCCATGAAACAAAGCTAGGGGCCAGAGGCCTGTGACACAGCAGCTAGCCTAACCTAGCTGACTTTCCCTAATAACTTAAAGGCAATAAGCAAAAGTTAAATAAACCTAAATGTACAACCTGCAAAAGAAACATGGAGCTTGACACTGCATTAAATTCATTAATAAGTTAAGGAAACTTATGGAAAATACTAGTCCATTAAAACTTAAAGCTAGTGGCCAGAGGCCTGTGACTCGGCAGCTAGCCTAACCTAGCTGACTTTACCTAATAACTTATAGGCAATAAGCAAAAGTTAAAACAAACCTGAATGTAAAGCCTGCAAAAGAAACATGCAGCTTGACACCATTAAATTCATTAATAAATTAAGGAAACTTATGAAAAATACAAGTCCATGAAAAATTAAAGCTAGGGGCGAAAGCAAAGGTAAAATTACAGTATACAATACAATACAATACAATTTTATTTAGGTAAGGTACGTACATACAATAAATATTTACAAGGATTGTTAACTTATAGGTATAGCTAGTACATACAATGCCTAAAGCCACTATTACGCAAAGCGTTTCGGGCATGATAAACTTAAATGACAAGCTTAATACTAATTGAGCATAATGAGTAGAATGAAAACAAGAAATGAAAACATAGATGAAAAAGCAGCACAAATACAATTATGTCGACAAACAGCGCTCTTTAAAGAAAAAAAACAGACAATGGTTGACAATAGAAGGGTAAGGTAGGTTACAGGGAATTTATTAGGTATAGCTTCGCTTTTAACTTAAACTGGTTGAGAGAGGTACAGTCTTTAACATGGTTGGGAAGGTCATTCCACATTCTGGGCCCCTTGATTTGTAGAGCATTTCTAGTTTGATTAAGTCGTACTCTAGGAATATCAAAACTGTATTTATTTCTGGTGTGATGCTCATGGGTTCTGATACAACCTTCTATGAAGCTTTTGAGATCAGGATTGGCATTATAGTTTAGCGTTTTATATATGTATAATACACATGAGAGAATGTGCAGTGACTTAATGTCTAACATATTCAGAGATTTAAGTAGGGGTACCGAGTGGTGTCTGGGGCCAGAATTGGATATTGTCCTAATAGCAGCTTTGTGTTGAGTAATTAGAGGACGTAAGTGATTTTGGGTAGTAGAGCCCCAAGCACAAATACCATAGCTGAGATATGGATAGATAAGGGAGTAATAGAGAGTCACCAGGGCAGGGCGTGGTACATAATATCTGATCTTAGAAAGAATGCCCACAGTTTTTGAAACTTTTTTTGATATGTTTAGAATGTGCCCCTGGAAATTAAGCTTGTAAATATATTGTAGCGTGAGGAAACACACCCTGACTAACAGTCAGACTGTAAAGAAGGACTTATATAAAGAATGTAAATAATAAAGAACGGCATAACAGAAGTCGCCCAACAGCATACCTCACGTCGACTGGGTGAGGGAGCTTAAGGTACAGGGCTGAGCAGATGGGGAAGGTGAGGGTGGGGGGGGGTGGACAGGCCTCCTCCCGAGTGTGCTTCAAATAACAGCCACCTACTGGAGAAAAACCAGTGCCCCATAACACCGAGGGTCACCTCCCCCTCTAGGACCACTGCACCTGCATTTGGTCACCAAGGCTGAACCAACAGGCGTGCTTCAGGGCGCGCGCGCCAACACAGAGACAAACACTGGTCCGCCGCGCCAACGACACAAACATTACCTTAAATGTTGAGAGGCAGGACGCCCCTGACGGGTCGCTCCGAGTCGTTGTCGAGAGGAACTGGTATAGGGTCTATGCTGGGAGAACAGTTGAGCGGGCTAAACTTCTGTGTTTACGACTCGCTGAGCAGCAGTGAGTCGTTTTGTAAGAGCAGCTGCTGGCTTGGGAAGAGGGGCCACGCCGTCTCCGTCCCGGTTTATATAACCTCGGGTCAATGCGCACGCAGCTTGGGGCGGTTAAAGTCAGCTTCCAGACATACGTTCTCTTCCACTCAGAAAACCCACCGTTTTTGGGAAAAACAGTGTTCTTAACTACTTCCATCGAAACTAGGCCACTCCTAAATTTCTTTTCGTATTCATGTTTTTTGTTGATTGATTTAATTATGCCACTTGTGAGCCACGGGTTATTTTTTCTTTTATCAGTTACTTGTTTGGTAAGGAGGGGACAGTGAGTGTTGTAGAGGCTTAGAGTTTTGGAGAGAAAGAGGTTAGTTGATGAGTTTAAATCCTGTGAATTATTAAATTCAGATTCCCAGTTAATATTGTGGAGTGCATTAATTAGAGAGATTGCCTAAAGCTGATTCACTATGTAGCCTGAATGAAAATTTTTTGGTTTCTGGTGGTGATGTGTCAATGTTTGCTATGAGGAAAGTAGGATAGTGGTCAGTTGTTCTGTCATAAATTACCCCAGATGTAAGGGGAGCTGTTATATTAGTCCATAGGTGATCCAGGGTAGTGGCAGATGTTTGAGTGACTCGGGTGGGCTTGGTGATTGTGGGGATTAGCATACAGGAGTGCATGCTGTTACGGAAATAGTCAACTTGAGGGTTGTTTTGAAGACCCAGGTCAATATTGAAATCACCTCCCAGAATGATGTGATTTTTGTTGAGATTGTTATTTATGATAAGATTCCTTACATTGTCAGAGAATAAAGCTATGTTGGTATTAGGAAATCTATAGATGGCACCGATTATCAGGGAGGATTTAAGGGATTTACTGGAGAACTTGGCAAAGGTATATTCACAATAGTCGTCTCTATCACTCTATCACTTATATGTGCTGTCAATCTGCTGTATGGTGTCTATTAATCATGTTTAAATTACTAATCAAGCTGTCAATGTAATCAATCAGAGCTTTAATATAACAATGTGCTTTAATATACTTACTTATCTCTCTCATCTCATTTTTCTCTTGTAATATATCTTTATCATTTATCAATTCTGATTGAAATTACCTACTTAAAATTATCTGCTAGATTAAGGACCTGCATGCCCGAAACGCTGCGCGTACTAGTGGCTTTACAAGAATGTAAATACTGTACTATCCAATGTATTCTCACAAACCCAATGTACCTTCTTGTATATACATAAATAAAAATAAAATAAAATAAAATAAAATAAGACCTACCTGTGGGACTCTGCCTTGATTCTCTTCCTCCTTCTCCCTTTCCCTTACCTTAAGTTCCTGTAACTACAAAGTTAAGTACCTTTATATGTAACGCGCCATGCATACTGCTGGAATTGTAAGACTTGTGTAGATATTGTGTAGTATAAGCCAGTGTTTAGGGTATACCTAAGTGTTTTTTTTTTTTTTTTTTGAGATATATACAAGAGTTGTTACATTCTTGTACAGCCACTAGTACGCGTAGCGTTTCGGGCAAGTCCTTAATCCTATATGGTCCCTGGAATACGATCCCCTGCCGCGAAGAATCGTTTGATTATCAGGGAGGATTTAATTCTGTTGTTGTGTTGTGTTAGGGTACCACGTGGGCTCACTACCCTAAGCTGCCTCAAGCTTTCAAGCTCTTCATTAGTAGACTTTACCCTAGCTTGTCCTAATTGTAAAACCTTGTATCCTGCCTATGTGGACCAAGGCTTTTAAAGTAAGATAGTGTGGTAAAGTAATTATTGTTATTTAATGTGTATGGGGGTTTGTTAAGAGGGTTTAATAAATAAGTTAGTTTTTGAGGTGTATCCATTACTTCTGTTGTAGTGGCGTAGTTGATTGTAGCCTAGACGACAGTTCTGTTTTAAAACCTTAAAGCATAATCAGGAACCAATGTTCCTTGGGGGCCGGGCCTAATTGTGCCATTACCCTGATACATCTTGATTCTAACTGCTGGCCCTTCTCCATAATACTCAAGACCCCCCATAACAGCCCATAAATTCATAACAAGTAGCTTCAGAAATGAAACCCTTTGTAGAGAAAAGACACTATTATTTATCCCCATTTGTTTGTTACCTTAACCCTGTTTACAGTAGAGGTGAAATGTGTCTGCCCAGGTAAGTTGATTAGTGAATTATTCTTAGCCTTACCCACTTAACTGAGCCAACCGAGTATTCTCGGTCGGTTGGAAACGCTCTGTGATTGACTACAATGCTCTACATCTCACACTGTATACTGACAAAGAGCTGAAATCTCTTGAAACCTTGCAAAATGAAGCTATGCATCTCACCCTTGGGGCTCCAAAATCTACGAGAATAGTTAATATGAGAGCTGAGTTAAAATTACCTACCATAAGTGAGAGAATTTTGTCTATTAGCACAGTTTTCGGCGTGAAGGCATTAAGTAGATCTCGGCAATACATGAAGTTTCAAGCTAAACTTTTTAATATGCTACACTCACCTGAGGTCTATAGAAGAAGAGCGAAATCTGATTATGCATTTTGGTTCTACAAGGTAGCCAACTCCATCAAAATATTAAATATGTACCCAACTCAATTAACGATTAATCAACCAATTACTCCATGGGATAACATGAATCTAGCAGTTGATTGTGTAAATGCACCCAAGAAAGATAGTGTACACTCTACATTATTAAAACAGTTAATACTGAAAAGCATCACCGAGAGTACTCAGGGTATGGGTAACGATGTGTATCAGTGCTACACCGACGGTTCTGTAGAAGAAGGTGGACAATGTACCGGTTGTGCATGTAATATATATTTGAACAATCTTCTCTCGTACATACAGCAATTAAGCGCGTCAATGACTGGGCAAGTACAAGTACTGGGCAAGGAAAACGTTAAATCCTAAATATATCTTTAATATTATACATGAAATGGCCTCTGATTTGAAATACAAAGCGGAGATGTTTCAGAAAGGATGGACAAAGAAACAGTTGCGCAGCGCACCCCGCGCGGATGCGCGGGAAATCTGGGGCCTTATAAATTCCGGGGCAGAGAGGGGCTCTCTCTCACTCCGCCCGACCCGCTGCAGCACTCAAAACTGTCCAGTCCTGCATTCATCAGTCTGCCGATACGGCAGGGTCCCCCTGCCCTACTCATCCTACTCTAAGGTATTGTAAAAAAATTTCCGCTCAAGTTTAGTCAGGACTGTCCAGTGCTTGGCGTGTGCTTGGCGCCTTTTCCCCCCGAGGTTCGTGTGGGCCGCCTTAGTTCCCTAGGGCCTTCTGCACGTTTAGCCTGTCTTGAGGTATGCAGGCGCGCTTTTCGGTCCATGCCAGGTGTTGCAGCGGCTGCTATTCTTGCTGCTGCCGCAATGCCCCGGGTCGGCGTGTGCTTGCGCCGTGTCCCGAGTGGCCCACGCCCGGTAGTGTTTACTCCCAGGAGTGTCCTAAGGACACTGGTCAGCTGTATCCCCTAGGCGGGCACCTAGGGGCCCTGGTTCGTGCCCCGCTCGGATGTGCGTGCCTGGCCGAGCCCCTTGCGAGCGACCCGGCGTCGCCCTTGGAGGCGCCCCTACATGGCAGGTTACTGGGGCCCTACGCCCCTAGGGCCGGCCGTGGGGACCCAAAGTCCGGTCGGCGTAGCCCACGTGCTGCGGAGCCCGTGGAGCACTTGCCCCGGGCGGGCAAGTGCTGTTACCCTTTTTTTATTTTTTATTTTTATTTTTAATTGTTCTCAACTCATAATAATAATTATAATTACAACTCAAGAATAATTATAATGAATAATCCTTATAATGATAAAGTATTAAATCAATTACAATTAATAACTACATCTATAGTTAGTAATTGAAAGTTGCATTAATTTAATTACATTAATTACAATTCAGATTCAGATTCAGATTCAGATTCAGATGTTTATTCAGATAAGGTATATACATACAAGTGATGTTACATTAATGGATTGATATATAGATAGAGCTAGTACATACAATGCCTAAAGCCACTATTACGCAATGCGTTTCGGGCAAGAAAAACATTAATTTCTAGAACTTAATACTAATTGAGCATAAAGAATAAAAAGTGTTGAGAACAAATACAAATAAAGATAAAAAAAGGGGGAACATGACTGAAAAAGCAGCACAAATACAATAGGTTGACAAACAGTGTTGATTAAAAAAAAAAAAAAAAATAACAGACATGGGTTGACAATAGAGGAGTGAGGTAGATTACAGGGAATTTATTAGGTAGTGTTTAGTTTTTATCTTAAACTGGTTGAGAGAGGTACAGTCTTTAACATGGTTGGGAAGGTCATTCCACATTCTGGGCCCCTTGATTTGCAGAGCATTTCTAGTTTGATTAAGACGTACTCTAGGAATATCAAAACTGTATTTATTTCTGGTGTGGTGCTCATGGGTTCTGTTACAACCTTCTATGAAGCTTTTAAGATCAGGATTGGCATTATAGTTTAGCGTTTTATATATGTATAATACACATGAGAGAATGTGCAGTGACTTAATATCTAACATATTCAGAGATTTGAGTAGGGGTACCGAGTGATGTCTGGGGCCAGAGTTGGATATTGTTCTAATAGCAGCTTTGTGTTGGGTAATTAGAGGACGTAAGTGATTTTGGGTAGTAGAACCCCAAGCACAAATACCATAGTTGAGATAAGGATAGATAAGGGAGTAATAGAGAGTCACCAGGGCAGGGCGTGGTACATAATATCTGATCTTAGAAAGAATGCCCACAGTTTTTGAAACTTTTTTTTATATATTTAGAATGTGTCCCTGGAAATTCAGCTTGTGGTCAATGAGAATGCCAAGGAATTTGCCATCTAATTTGTTACAAATTTGGGTATTGTTTATTTTGAGATTTATATGACTAGAGGATTTATTGCCAAACAGAATATAGAAAGTTTTGTCAATGTTAAGGGTGAGTTTGTTGGCAGTTAGCCAAAGATGGACTTTATTTAGCTCAGTATTTACTGTGGCATTTAGAGCAAGAGGGTCAGGACTGGAGTAAATGAAGGTTGTGTCATCAGCAAATAGAATTGGTTTGAGGTGTTGGGAGGCATTTGGAAGGTCATTAATGTAGATGAGAAAGAGGAGAGGGCCAAGTATGCTGCCCTGAGGAACACCAATGTTGATGGGTAGGGTGGGAGAAATTGTATTATTCACAGAAACATATTGGAGCCTGTCAGTAAGGTAGGACTCGAGGTATTGTAGGGAGTGTCCTCTGACTCCATAATGATGTAATTTAAGAAGAAGGTTATGGTGGTTGACAGTATCAAAAGCTTTACGCAGGTCCACAAATAACCCAACAGGGAACTCCTTTTTATCAAGAGCTGTATGAATCGAGTTAAGCATACTAATAAGTGCATCGTTAGTGCTTTTTTGGGTCTGAAGCCATATTGGCAAGGGCTAAGTATATTGAGTTTGGCTAGATATGAGTAAAGCTGCTTATATATAAGTTTTTCAAAAATTTTTGACAAGTTTGGCAGGATTGATATAGGTCTGTAGTTGTTAACATCTGTGGGGTCACCACATTTGTGGACAGGCGTTACTCTCGCTTTTTTTAGAATATCTGGAAAGGTTTGGAGTTCAAGTGACTTGTTGAAGAGCAAAGCAATAGCAGGGGCTAAAGATCTGGAGGCTTTTTTGTAAATTAAAGTTCGTATCTCCTCAAGGGCACCAGACTTGGTTTTAAGGGAAAGGATTATCTCATTGACGTCAGTGGAGTTAATAGGCTTTAGGCACAGAGACTGTGGATAGTTACCTGTAAGATAGTCCTTAATGTCAGTACTGGAAGATGGAATATCATTTGCAAGGGATGAACCAATGGAAGAGAAGAACCTATTGAACTCAATAGCAGAATCAGAGGCTGAAAGCTGACCATCGTTATTAGACAGGAGAGTCGGTTTGTTATTTAAAGATTTCTTTGATCCCAATATTTGTGAAATTGTGCTCCAAGTTTGTTTAATGTTGCTCTTTATTTGAGTAAATTTATCTTCGTAGTATTTAGTTTTGGCTCGTCTAATTATCTTAGATAGCAATTCATGGGAATATTTCTTAGCTATCTGCAGGATTATCACTTTGGGGGTTCCGGCGGAGCACCCCCAATCCCGCGAGGGCCAGCGGCGCGGAACCCCCAACCCCGAAGGGCGAACGCGGCGGCTGGCCGCTGTAACTAGGAATGTGATTACTCGCGCTGTGGCTGTAACCGTGCCTGTGACAGGTTTCCCCGACTGAAAAAGTTACCAAACCGGGTCTACTAGACAGATGCTACAAGTGAAACAGCTTCCTTACTGAAGCCATCGCGAGGTGCCATATGAGCATAGAGAGGCAAGAGCCCACCAACTAGACCTTGTAAGGCGAGTGTGCCTCGAAAACCTCTAACTAGGGATATGACCACTCGTGGTCATATCCTTCCTTCTATGAAGCTTTTGAGATCAGGATTGGCATTATAGTTTAGCGTTTTATATATGTATAATACACATGAGAGAATGTGCAGTGACTTAATGTCTAACATATTCAGAGATTTGAGTAGGGGTACCGAGTGATGTCTGGGGCCAGAGTTGTATATTGTCCTAATAGCAGCTTTGTGTTGGGTAATTAGAGGACGTAAGTGATTTTGGGTAGTAGAACCCCAAGCACAAATACCATAGTTGAGATATGGATAGATAAGGGAGTAATAGAGAGTCACCAGGGCAGGGCGTGGTACATAATATCTGATCTTAGAAAGAATGCCCACAGTTTTTGAAACTTTTTTTGATATATTTAGAATGTGTCCCTGGAAATTCAGCTTGTGGTCAATGAGAATGCCAAGGAATTTGCCATCTAATTTGTTACAAATTTGGGTATTGTTTATTTTGAGATTTATTTGACTAGAGGATTTATTGCCAAACAGAATATAGAAAGTTTTGTCAATGTTAAGTATTAAGTATTAAGTATAGTAATAGTTTATTAATAATAGTTAAGTATATTAATAATAGTAATAGTATTAAGTATAGTAATAGTTAAGTAATTAGTATTAAGCTTGTCATTTAAGTTTTTCATGCCCAAAACGCTTTGCGTAATAGTGGCTTTAGGCATTGTATGTACTAGCTCTACCTATAAGTCAACCAATCTTTGTAAAAATTTCTTGTATGTATGTACCTTACCTAAATAAACATTTATTTATTTATTTATTATTTAAAAACAGCCAGGTTCCTCCGGACTGAAAAAGGGACCAAACCCGATCTACTAGGTAGTTAAACAGTTAAACTGTTTACAGTTAAAGTTAAACTAGCCGTTCTACTACGCAGTTAACATACTGCAAGTTAAACAGCGTCCTTGGTGAGGCCAACAGGGCATCATCGCGACGATCCAGAGCATAGAGGGCAAAGTGTACCCCCCATGCAATGTCCTTGTGAGGTGATCGTACAGCAGGAGAAAGTACACCCAAGTAGGGGCGCTGTGCACGATGTCGTAAAACTGGTCATTGCTGGAGCCCGCCCTCACAGGGACCAAGCCTGAAAGGCCGGCCCCAGGGCGGCTGTGGGAAGTGGGAAGCCGCCTTCACCAAGGCCGACTCCCCAGGGTCGACCCTGAGTCCGTCGTTGTTGCTGCGGCCCGCCCCCCAGCGGTGAGGGTGGTGTCGACCTCATGGGTGCAGTAGTCTGCCCTTGGGCTCCATCCCTTTTCCTTGTTCATCAATGGTGTACCTTGTGCGCCTTCCGTAGTCGGTTCTGGAAGTAATAATTAAGGCAGTAAGGGTGGGCAGAAACGGGCATGCAGTATGAACGTGACGGGCAAGGAACCTACCCCTTAAGGGTACTGCTGGAATTAGTTTGTAAGAGGAGGGGGACATTTCCGGAAGCGAACTGGGCAAGTGTCATTAATGGATAAAGCCAGGGTGATACCCTGCGGAAAACTCTAAAAAGGAACACTGGCACTGGGGATAGGAATGACTAGAGGGGAAAGGAAGAGAAAAAGATCTTCCAGGAAACTAGCCTGTAGCGAAGTAAGGTAACTACCAAACCGAGCAGAACTTTAGCGGGAAAACCCAGACAAGTGAAAAAGGTGGGTGGGGGGGGGGGAGGGGGAACCAGTTACCGTATCTAGGTCAAGGGCAGAAGTTAATCCAGGGGGAGGGATCTAGCAAGTAATAATTCATTTCAAAATAATCCAATAGAATAATGTAAAACAATAGAACAGCCCAACATAATCAATATTTATATGACCACTATGTATATAATATCAAATCAATATATAAATAAAACCATAAATCAAATATAAGAAACAGGTCTTAAGGCGTAACTGCAACATGCTTGCGTCCAGAGTGACACAAACACAAATTATAAGGATGGTAACCGAGTCCGTTACAGTGATCTCCATTGTATGTTGGCCTCCGAAAGCATGTTAGAGCTGAATAGTTAGCCTAAGAAACTGCCTTAAGAGGCGTAAATGAGTTCAGTCTTGGAGTGTCAATGAGCATTCTGCGAGCAGCAGTACCCCAAGAACTTCAAGATCTGGAGATCTGAGGCAAAGTGAAATGGACACCAGGAAGGCTAGGGATCCGTAAATGTATAATAATTAATGTAATTAATATAGTAAAATAACAGAAATAAGGACGAAAATAGTAAACCAACTCCCAGACCCATAATAAATTAATACGGACGAGATGGGAATAATAAAATGAATGACAATACTATAAATTAGTATAGCAACTAATGAATATATATATATATATATATATATATATATATATATATATATATATATATATATATATATATATATATATATATATATATATATATATATATTAGTATATTTTGGTAGCAGTCTTTCCTGTAGACATATATTATTAAATATGACTGAAAAAGTAAGATTAATAAAAATTATAAAGTTTAGGATTAAATAAAGTTTAAGATTAATAAAAATTATTGCGGAAGGAGGAAAGAATCGAGGCAATTACAGAAGCACCATACTGTCCCCCGAGCTCAAAGCGGCAGCTAAAAACCTTCGTGAGAACAAGGAGATAGTTGTCAGGAGAGGCGACAAGTCGCCAATATACGTCATTCTTAAAAAAGACGAATATCTGGCGAAAGTGAACCTCATACTCTCTGACCAAACTAAATTCCAAAGGGTAACGAAGGACACTACAGCCGAATTTAAAGCAAAGGTCAACAAACTGATCGAAACTGTGAACGCCAAGAAATCCTGACTCCACCTGCCAAAGATTATTGGGGAATATAAACCTGGATATGCGTATGGAAATGTCAAGACACACAAGCCTGGAAACCCACTTCGGCCAATCATTAGCCAGATACCCACACCCACGTACAGACTGGCGAAGCGACTCAGCGGCCTGCTGGCTCCTTATGTCCCTTGCGCCTTCAGCCTGAAGTCTCCAAAGGAATTTGTTGACTTACTGCGGGGCACACGGGCCACAGGGATAAGAGCCTCGTTGGACGTAGAATCACTGTTCACCAACGTACCTGTGGACGAGACAATCGGGATGATAGCCGACAGAGTATATCGTGATCCAGCCTGTACTCCTCTTGACATACCAGAAAATATTCTAAGGAAACTACTCCAAGCTTGTACTAAAGAGGCACCCTTCTTGAGCCCGGATGGGCACATGTATAAGCAAGTAGATGGGGTCGCCATGGGTTCTCCCCTAGGTGTCCTGTTTGCAAACTTCTACATGGGTACCATCGAGCAAAAAGTCCTAGTCGACATGAACTTGAAACCGGCCATATACTGCAGGTATGTTGACGACATTTTTACACAGGTACCTGATGTCAGACATCTGCAGGAGCTGAAGGAGGCGTTTGAGCAGAGTTCCGTGCTGCGTTTCACTTACGAGATGGAAAAGGATGGGAAGCTGCCCTTTCTAGATGTAACAGTCATGGAAAAGAGCGGAGGTTTCCACACTACAGTCTACACTAAGGAAACGAACATAGGAATGTGCCTAAATGCCAACAGCGACTGCCTAGACAGGTACAAAAGGAGTGTTGTTATCGAATATGACGACCGTGCTCTCAGCCACAGCTCAGAATGGAAGCAAGTCGACGAAGAACTCTGTAGGGTAAGGCAGGTCCTAGTCAACAACGGCTTCTCCAATGGTTTCGTCGAAGACATCATAAGAAGGAAAGTGAAACGCCATGCAACCTCTGAAGAGATAACTAACACAACACCTATACCCCCTATTAGACTATTTTATAGGAACTTCTTTTCCACAGCTCATAAAACGGAGGAAAGGGTCCTGAAAGATATTGTTAATAGAAACGTTATCCCTACAGACAAAAATCAGAGGATACAACTGACGATTTACTATAAAACCAGAAAAACGGCCAGCCTACTCATGAGAAACTCTCCAGACACAAAGCAGAACGCTTTAAAAGAGACCAACGTCGTCTATGCCTTCAAATGCCCTCTTGGGGACTGTAAGCTCCAAAAAACCCAGTATATAGGCAAGACAACAACATCTCTTTCTAGGCGTTTAACGATGCATAAGCAACAGGGCTCCATTAAGGAACATATAATCTCTTCCCACAACCAAACCATCGCCAGAGAAATCCTAGTAAACAACACAGAAATCATCGATAGATACAGCGATAGCAGGCGGCTTGACGTTTGCGAGGCACTACACATTAAAAAGTCAACACCAGCAATCAACAGCCAATTAATGCACAACTATATTCTACCCACCTCAAGACTCCGCTCCAATATAGAAGCATCAAGAAATATGGACCAATAGGCTTTCTACAATCACTTCCATTCAATACCCATTGTTTCGTGTTCTGTCTTGTGTTGATGAAATTAATATCCTATTAATGCCACCTCACCCCATCCACCTCACTCAAATGTAGATATAAACAAATCGGAGATGTGTAAGTTCTATTCAGTTGTGTATGTAAAGTCTTTGAAAATGTAATAAGTTTTACGAAACGCGCTCAAGTGTCACGTCAGACTAGAAATAAAAATGAATTTTGGATAATTGATCTTTGAATTACCACCAACAGTGAAAAGAAATGTACGAAAGATAGAGAAAATTTGTGTTAAAATTATTAATCTTACTTTTTCGGTCATATTTAATAATATATATATATATATATATATATATATATATATATATATATATATATATATATATATATTTATAAGCAATAAATAGTACCTTACAAATATAACGAAGTTTTCACTAAGAAAACGTAAAAGAGACATAGGCACTAGAAGGATAGGTAAAAGCGCAAAATACTCCTTCCAAAGTACTAGTTTGCAGGACCATTAGCCCACTAACAGGGCGGGCCCGCCCAGCTAAGGGCTCCACAGGGGTCCCGGCTAAGGGCGTAACGGACTGGCCCAGCTAATGGGCCTAGTACGGGGCCGACCGAGGGCATGGCGAAAAAATGCCAGAGAAAACGATAACAAGTACAGCAGAGGGAGGGTAGAAGTAAGGCGACTAAAACCCGGATCTAATAATAAAGAACTTAAATAAGTAATAGTATGATACAGTAGGAACAACATTCATGGCGTTAGGCGAGGCCAGAAGCCAAAAGGGGGAATTGGCACGAGATCATTAACACTAAAAGTGATTATAACTAACATCAATAGCAAATAGTAACGAGTGGAGGATAACCCAGCCAACTCCACCGATGCAACCAAAGACCATACGCCAAGTAGGCTTAAAACAATAATATAGTAGCAGAAAGAACCCAGAATAACTCAAAATACAAATAATAGCAGGTTAACCGTAATAATGTGAGCAGTATTAATAATATAAAATAAAATAAAAAAAATAAAATGTTTATTTAGGTAAGGTACATACATACAATAAATTTTTACAAAGATTGGTTGACTTATAGGTAGAGCTAGTACATACAATGCCTAAAGCCACTATTACGCAAAGCGTTTCGGGCATGATAAACTTAAATGACAAGCTTAATACATATTGAGCATAATGAGTAGAATGAAAACAAGAAATGAAAACATAGATGAAAAAGCAGAACAAATACAATTATGTCGACAAACAGCGCTCTTTAAAAAAAAACCAGACATTGGTTGACAATAGAAGGGTAAGGTAGGTTACAGGGAATTTATTAGGTATAGCTTCGTTTTTAACTTAAACTGGTTGAGAGAGGTACAGTCTTTAACATGGTTGGGAAGGTCATTCCACATTCTGGGCCCCTTGATTTGTAGAGCATTTCTAGTTTGATTAAGTCGTACTCTAGGAATATCAAAACTGTATTTATTTCTGGTGTGGTGCTCATGGGTTCTGTTACAACCTTCTATGAAGCTTTTGAGATCAGGATTTGCATTATAGTTTAGCGTTTTATATATGTATAATACACATGAGAGAATGTGCAGTGACTTAATGTCTAACATATTCAGAGATTTGAGTAGGAGTACCGAGTGATGTCTGGGGCCAGAGTTGGATATTATCCTAATAGCAGCTTTGTGTTGAGTAATTAGAGGACGCAAGTGATTTTGGGTAGTAGAGCCCCAAGCACAAATACCATAGTTGAGATATGGATAGATAAGGGAGTAATAGAGAGTCACCAGGGCAGGGCGTGGTACATAATATCTGATCTTAGAAAGAATGCCCACAGTTTTTGAAACTTTTTTTGATATATTTAGAATGTGTCCCTGGAAATTCAGTTTGTGGTCAATGAGAATGCCAAGGAATTTGCCATCTAATTTGTTACAAATTTGGGTATTGTTTATTTTGAGATTTATTTGATTAGAGGATTTATTGTCAAACAGAATATATAAAGTTTTGCCAATGTTAAGGGTGAGTTTGTTGGCAGTTAGCCAAAGATGGACTTTATTTAGCTCAGTATTTACTGTGGCATTTAGAGCATGGGGGTCAGGACTGGAGTAAATGAAGGTTGTGTCGTCAGCAAATAGAATTGGTTTGAGGTGTTGAGAGGCATTTGGAAGGTCATTAATGTAGATGAGAAAGAGGAGAGGGCCAAGTATGCTGCCCTGAGGAACACCAATGTTGATGGGAAGGGTGGGAGAAATTGTATTATTCACAGAAACTTATTGGAGCCTGTCAGTAAGGTAGGATTTGAGGTATTGTAGGGAGTGTCCTCTGACTCCATAATGATGTAATTTAAGAAGAAGGTTTTGGTGGTTGACAGTATCAAAAGCTTTACGCAGGTCCACAAATAACCCAACAGGGAACTCATTTTTATCAAGAGCTGTATGAATCGAGTTAAGCATACTAATAAGTGCATCGTTAGTGCTTTTTTTGGGTCTGAAGCCATATTGGCAAGGGCTAAGTATATTGAGTTTGGCTAGATATGAGTAAAGCTGCTTATAGATTAGTTTTTCAAAAATTTTTGACAAGTTTGGCAGGATTGATATAGGTCTGTAGTTGTTAACATCTGTGAGATCACATTTGTGGACAGGCGTTACTCTCGCTTTTTTTAGAATATCTGGAAAGGTTTGGAGTTCAAGTGACTTGTTGAAGAGCAAAGCAATAGCAGGGGCTAAAGATCTGGAGGCTTTTCTGTAAATTAAAGTTGGTATCTCCTCAAGGGCACCAGACTTGGTTTTAAGGGAAAGGATTATCTCATTGACGTCAGTGGAATTAATAGGCTTTAGGTACAGAGACTGTGGATAGTTACCTGTAAGATAGTCCTTAATGTCAGTACTGGAAGATGGAATATCATTTGCAAGGGATGAACCAATGGAAGAGAAGAACCTATTGAACTCAATAGCAGAATCAGAGGCTGAAAGCTGACCATCGTTATTAGACAGGAGAGTCGGTTTGTTATTTAAAGACTTCTTTGATCCCAATATTTGTGAAATTGTGCTCCAAGTTTGTTTAATGTTGCTCTTTATTTGGGTAAATTTATCTGCGTAGTATTTAGTTTTGGCTCGTCTAATTATCTTAGATAGCAAAAATGAGTAATTCTTTGAGAATTCTTTGGAGACAATTCCTAACCTATACTTCTTCTCAAGGTCATGTTTTTTATTAATAGATTTAAGTATTCCCTTTGTAAGGCAGGGATTGTTAAGCCTTTTGGTTGTGACTTGTTTTGTAAGCATAGGACAGTGGGTATTATATCATATAATTCCCCCCCCCCCCCACCGAGGGCTGTCATTGATAAATCCAATACATGAACATTAAATTTGTTAAATACTAAATTTAAAGCATCACCTAACAGGTGCAAACTGGAAATGACAAGAGTAAGGTCAAGCACAACATAGAAATCACTGTATAAATAGATAAATAAGTAAATGTCCGACACTGGGGAGGAGGAAGCAAGCAGGGAAACCCTAACCTTAACAAACCAACAATAACATAGCATGCACAACACGAACACTAGTGGTCAACAAGGGCAAAATAAGGGCTTAACAAACAACAGTTGCCAAACGTAAACTGTTAAATCCTGCCTCTGAACATCAGCTGGAACACCTGCAGCTGGACATTGGCAACTGGTGCATCAACATCTGCCAAAGATAAATAAATAGTGGCAACTGGCCACCAGGGAAAACTTCAGTTATAAGTAGAAGTCCAATTGCAAGACAATTAGGGACCATATAGAACCTGGGAGCCAACAAGTGAATGGAGAGAATCTTCGGCCGCTGCCGAAGATACAAAATTAGCGGCAACGGGCCAAGGGGGAAACTGCAGTAGTAAGGGAAGTGCGACTGCAAAACAGATTATGCTCAAAATAATGCTGGAATATAACTCTTTAGAGAAAATGGGATTAATGCATGAATCTGAAATAAATTACAATCAAATACAATAAACTGAAAGAAGTGCTAATAGGCACAACGTCGGCTGGAACGCTTCAGCTGGAACTTCGGGGGCTGGCACGTCGGCAGCTGGACCCTTGGGAGCTGGAACGCAGAAGGATGGGCATTATCAGTTGGGACCGCTTCAACTGGAACATCAGGAACAACTTCAGCCGTAGCATGGGAGCTGGTCCAACAACCGCTGGAACGCCAGCAGCTGGACCATGCTCCACCTGAACAGTAGCAAGCTGGGACAGCAACATCTGTACCCACAGCAGCTAGAACACCGACTGCCGGGAATGTCAGCAGGTAGAACACCAAGAGCTGCAGCAGCTGGACACCAAAATTGAGCAACAACGTAGGAAGAGAGTAGCGGCTCGGACACTAGGGCAGACGGCTGGACCAACTGCAACAGCCCCAACCGAGCATCAGCCGCCAGAACACAGTGACACGTCGCGGGAAGAACGTCGGCTGGACATCAACCCCTGAACAAAGGCAGCTGAGACGGCAGTGGCTGTGAAAACCTTCTGGGCTACACAGGGCAGACAACACGTCTGGATAAACCAGCGGCCTGGAAGGCCGCATATTTATATGACCAATATAAATATAATACCTGAATAACATCGCCGGCTTAACTCATCACAGGAAGAACGTCGGCTGGACATCAACCCCTGAACGCAGTAAGCTAAGACGGCAGCGGCTATGACAACCTTCCTGGCTACATTGGGCAGACAAAACGTCTGGATAAACCAGCGGCCTGGGAAGCCGCAGTATCTTCCGGGCTACACCGGGCAGACAACACGTCTGGAAAAACCAGCGGTCTTTGAAGCCGCTGTGACTTCCGGGCTACACCGGGGAGACAACACGTCTGGATAACCAGCGGCCTGGGAGGCCACAGTGACATCCGTGCTACACCGGGCAGACAACATGTCTGGATAAGCCAGCAGCCGGAAGGCTGCAGATTCTTTCGGGCTACACCGGGCAGATAAAACGACTGGAAACGTTTACTGGTACTGGTAAACGAAACTGGTACTGTCTAGCTGGCTGTACTTAATAACTTAATGACAAAGTCAAGAAAACAAGTATAAAGGTAAAACGGTAAGTAAAATAACATGAACTTAGGCAATGCATAACTAGCAATAAATTGCTTTTGGAACTAATCATAATACGAGTCCAAGATAAACTTAAAGGGAGAGGCATGAGGCCCAAACACAGCGTCTAGTACATCCTAGCTGACTTTACTTAACTTAAAGGTGAAGCATAAGTTAAAGAAACATAATTGTAAACCAGTAAAGTAAAAACATGCAGCAAGAGCGATGTAAAATGCGGGAAATTTGCTGAGGAAACTAAACGTAAATGCAGGGCCAGAATAAACTTAAAGCAAGAGGCAAGGGGCCCGATCCCTGCAACTATCACATCCTAGCTGACTTTACATAATGTCTTAGAGGCAATAAGCAAAATGTTAAACAAACATAAGTGTAAACCAGTAATAAATAAATACACATGCAGTAAGACGCTGCATAATTTGCAGGAATAATTAGCTGAGGTAACTAAACGTAAATGCAGGGCCAGTAATCTTAAAGCAAGAGGCAAGGGGGGTGGGGGGGCCATACTCTGCGTCTATCACAGCCTAGCCGAGTTACTTAATAACTTAATGGCAAACAATAGTTAAACAATCACAATTGCAAAACCAGTAAGAATGAATAACATGCAGCTTGACCTGCATAAATTGCAGTAATAAATTGAGGTAAATTAATGGTACGCAATACCAAGATAATCTTAAAGTCAAAGGCATGAGGCTTGTAACTCAGGAACTAGCACAACCTAGGTTACTTTACTTAATAAATAACTCAATACAAGAAGCAAGAGTTTTAATAAGTTAATAAAACATGCACGAGGGCAATGTATAAATTGTAATAATAAATTGCAGAGAGAAACAAATCGTAGTTGCAAGCCCAAGATAATGTAACAGCAAGAGGCTTGGACCCCGCAACACGGCAACTGGCACAACCCAGCTGACTTTACCTAAACTCAATGGCGATAAGCAAATTAAACATATATAATTGAGAATCTGGGATAAGTAATCAACAGGAAGCCTGGACAAATCATGAATTGCAGAACAAGCTGCTGAGGGAAGTCAAAACGTGGTTGCACGTCCAGGGTGTAAACTTAAAAGTCAGGGGCTTGAGCAATGCTAAAATTTTTTAAATTCATTGCGAGGCATAACACATCGTAACTGAAAGACAATAATAAAAAAAATTATAGAGCCAGCGTTTAGAGTAAAACAACAGCACTAAATAGGAGCTGGCTTGAGCATTAAATGTCCTGAAACAACAATAACAGCACTACCCAATATATAAACATAGGCATGGGGCGAAAGCAAAGGTAAAATTACAGTAAATATTGTAGCGTGAGGAAGCACGCCATAACTAACAGTCAGACTGTAAAGAAGCACTTATATAAATAACATAAATATATAATAATTAACGGCTACAAAAGAAGTCGCCCAAGCGGCAGACCTCACGTCGACTGGGTGAGGGAGCTTAAGGTACAGGGCTGAGCAGATGGGGGAGGTGGGGGGGGGGGTGGACAGGCCTCCTCCCGATTGTGCTTCAAATAACAGCCACCTACTGGAGAAAAACCAGTGCCCCATAACAAAACCGAGGGTCACCTCCCCCTTTAGGTCCACTGCACCTGCATTTGGTCACCAAGGCTGAACCAACAGGCGTGCTTCAGGGGCGCCACGGAGGAATATTTTGGCGCGCCACGAGCCCCTTGCCGAGCAACCACGGCTGAGCGCCCTGGAGAGAAGCAGCTAGGCCTTCTGGCTCGGTCAGGGAGGGAAGAAACACCTAGGGGGGCACGACACGTACCACAAGGGACAAGGCGTTGGGCAACGCCAAACACTGGAGCACCCATAAACCCAGGGGAAGAACTCCACGCTCAAGTGTGGGGGGGGGGTAAACACAGACACAAACACTGTACCTTAAATGTTAAGAAGGGCAGGACGCCCCTGATGGGTCGCGCTGAGTCGTTGTTGATAGGAACTGGTGTAGGGTCCTTGCTGGGGGAACAGTTGAGCAGGCTAAACTTCTGTGTTTACGACTCACTGAGCAGCAGTGAGCAGCGTTTTGTAAGCGAGCAGCTGCTTGCTTGTCGGGAAGAGGGGCCACGCAGTCTGCAGGCCGAGCTTATATAACCTCGGCCCGTTGCGCGCGCAGATTGGGCGGTTAAAGTCAGCTTCCAGACATACGTTTTCTCTTCCCTCAGAAAACCCACCATTTTTGGGAAAATCAGTGTTCTTTTATGCATCAGAACGTTGAAGAACAAGGGGCTCAGGACCCCCTCCTTGTGGAGTTCCCAGTTTGTGTTTGCTCTTTGTGTTTTTAACACCATTAAACAAAACATATGCTGTTCGATTAGACAAATAGCCCTTTATCCATTTCAGTAATTTTCCTTGTATTCCCAGCTCTGCAAGCTGTTCTAGTATGATTTTCCTGTTTGCTGTATCAAAAGCTGCAGCTAGGTGAATGAAGACTGCTTGAGGGGAAGCTTCAATATGAGCGAAGTATTCAGCAAAACAGTGTTGTGTACTGAGCCCAGGTATAACTCTAAACAGTTGAGGTGACTGGTGTCCCTGTATACGATACATGAGTCGGTTAAGGACAATGCGTTCAAGCACTTTACAGACACACAATGTTAGAGATATGGGTCTATAATTATCGGAGTGTGCTTTGAGGATGGGAACAATGACACTGTAAAATCATCAGGTAATACTCCTTCACTTAAACTCATTCTGTACAACACTAAAAGTGGATTACCTGGTACGTGTGAGACTAATCTCAGTAAACTGTAAGTAATACCGTCCTCTTCAGGAGCAGTTGACTTATTTGATTGTGCTACACAGCCTTCCTGGCTTGGTGCCTTCTTTGGTAATTACTTATCAAAGGCAGCTCCATATGAGGAGCTGCCTCGTATGGGCCAATAAGTCTTTTGCAGTTACCTTCATTCTTATGTTCTTACTTACATTTATTGAACTTTATCATCATCATCATTTACAGAAAGAAATTAACATAAAAAGTAGCCATTTTAATACACAAAACAGAAGTAGATATTATGTAAATTATGATGCAGGATAGGATCACTATTAAGAACTTTATTATAAACCACAATATGTTTTATATCATCAGAAATTCGGAAACATACTATATATTTTCAAATATTTACAAGTAAAGTATTTATTTAAGAAATAAGTATTTTAGTTACCCTAGTTAGCTCTGAGAACACACATTCTTGCAGCAAGAATTTCTTCCCACTAATCTGAGCGATGCTAATGAGACCAGCCTCGACCCACTGGACAGGTCATGAACAACAATCAACTATAGCACCAGCTATGCCAGAAGACATTCAAAATATTCTTGATATCATTCAAATTGTCAATACGAGTACAGAATACATAAGTTGAGTGATGTCAAAGGAATTATATTGACTGACCGAGCCCCATTGTAAATATTTGTGGCTTCCTGACCATAAAGTTACCGCCGCGGTCGAGGGTAAGAGATCGGATGTACCCATATGCAAGCCGCACTAGCTATTAGTTCATATAAGCTAGTTGAACAATTAATACAAATGAAATGTTTAAAACGTGATTAAATATGTATCATGTGCACAGTTTTTAATGTAATTTTTTTCTCCTGATATTCGGGTTCTTTATTATGCTTCATCTTGAGGCAAAGCCCAATACCTTACGCCATAATGATGCTCTGTCCACAGATCATTCTCTCTCTCAAATCATATACACTGATGGTTTCCTACACCACCACACGGGTGCAGTTGCCTCTACCCATCAGACAGAACTATTTGCCTTCCTTCTTTCACTAAAATGTGTACAAGTCTCTGTTATAAATGGTGGTCTGTACTATGGGGGATCTAGTATAAAATGGATGTAGGTTACCTTGAGGTGCTTCCGGGGCTTAGCGTCCCCGCGGCCCGGTCGTCGACCAGGCCTCCTGGTTGCTGGACTGATCAACCAGGCTGTTGGACGCGGCTGCTCGCAGCCTGACGTATGAGTCACAGACTGGTTGATCAGGTATCCTTTGGAGGTGCTTATCCAGTTCTCTCTTGAACACTGTGAGGGGATTGCCAGTTATGCCCCTTATGTGTAAGTAATTAAGTAATTATCAAAAGAAGGCACCAAACCAGGAAGGCTATGTAGCACCATCAAATGCGCAAAATAATCAGAGGGCGCTAAATATCACCAAGGATGCCAATACGAGAACAAAAACGCATAAGGCAAACGATATCAAAAGTATCCGAGTCACCAAGAATTCTATTGAGGGACAGGTGACCGCGAGGGGCGGTCGGAAAGCAAGACACACGCTCGTCCTGGAAGTCAGGACATTCAAGAAGGACATGCACGACCGTAAGAGGGACAATGCAACTAGGACAATAAGGAGCATGGCGGCGCTCCATCAAGTGACAATGGGTTAAGCGAGTATGGCCAATACGCAACCTCGCCAGAGCTGTTTCCCACCGCCGGTTGCGGTGGAAGGAGGGCAGCCACGAGGAAACACAACATTTAAGAGTACGTAGTTTGTTACCAGTAACAGACAACCAAGAAGCCTGCCAACGGGTAAGGATGGAGGAATGGATAACCGGGTAAAAGTCGGAATACGGAATATGTTTCCGTATTATGGCCAATACGCAACCTCGCCAGAGCTGTTTCCCACCGCCGGTTGCGGTGGAAGGAGGACAGCCACGAGGAAACACAACATTTAAGAGTACGTAGTTTGTTACCAGTAACAGACAACCAAGAAGCCTGCCAACGGGTAAGGACGGAGGAATGGATAACCGGGTAAAAGTCGGAATACGGAATATGTTTACGAGAGATGGGACAAGAGCGGACAGCTTCCTTGGCGGCAGCATCCGCACGCTCATTTAAAGACACCAATATGGCTGGGAACCCAACAAAACTCAACCGACTTAAATTTACTGTGAACAAGAAACAGCCAACGCTGGATCTCGACAACTACTGGATGAACCGGATTAAAGGACCCGAGAGCCATAAGGGCACTACGAGAGTCAACAACAACTACAAAGGAAGACTGACAACGAGAAAGCAGGAGACGAAGAGCATAGAGAATAGCATAAAGCTCCGCTGTAAAGATGCTAGTCTCCAAAGGTAAGCGACATATATAAGTGCGATCAGGAAAAACAACAGAGTAGCCAACACCGTCCGCAGACTTAGACCCATCGGTGAAGACAGAAACGGAGCGGGAGTGAGAAGAAAAGTGCTCAAGGAAAAGGCGTTTTAGAACCGTAGGAGGGGTAAAAGCTTTAGTGATACGGGTCAAGGATGTACAAAACCGCGAAAGAGGGACTCTCCACGGGGGCAAAGAAGGAACAACACGAGGTGAAACATTAGAAATACAATGTAAACCACTCATAGATGTAAACCAACAAACTCACACTAAACATAGAAAAGACCGACTACATTTTGTTTGGAAGTAAATCCTGAAACCAAATTCAACTTCAGATAGACATTGTTAAGTTAGGCAGGATTGCAATAAAGATTATGAAAAGTTCCTTGACCTATACACTGAAAAGAGACTGAACTTCAGCATTCACATACAACACATACGTGGGTGGTGAGAGGTTACTTTGAGGTGCTTCCGGGCCCGGTCATCAACCAGGGCTCCTGGTTGCTGGACTGATCAACCAGGTTGTTGGACGCGGCTGCTCGCAGCCTGACGTATGAGTCACAGCCTGGTTGATCAGGTATCCTTTGGAGGTGCTTATCCAGTTTTCTCTTGAACACTGTGAGGGGTCTGCCGGTTATGCCCCTTATGTGTAAGTAAGTAATTATCAAAAGAAGGCACCAAACTAGGAAGGCTATGTAGCACCATCAAATACGCAAAATAATCAGAGGGCGCTAAATATCACCAAGGATGCCAATACGAGAACAAAAACGCATAAGGCGAACGATATCAAAAGTATCAGTCACCAAGAATTCTATTGAGGGACAGGTGACCGCGAGGGGCGGTCGGAAAGCAAGACACACGCTCGTCCTGGAAGTCAGGACATTCAAGAAGGACATGCACGACCGTAAGAGGGACAATGCAACTAGGACAATAAGGAGCAGGGCGGCGCTCCATCAAGTGACCATGGGTTAAGCGAGTATGGCCAATACGCAACCTCGCCAGAGCTGTTTTCCACCGCCGGTTACGGTGGAAGGAGGACGGCCACGAGGAAACACAACATTTAAGAGTACGTAGTTTGTTACCAGTAACAGACAACCAAGAAGCCTGCCAATGGGTAAGGACTGAGGAATGGATAACCGGGTAAAAGTCGGAATACGGAATGCCTTTACGAGAGATGGGACAAGAGCGGACAGCTTCCTTGGCGGCAGCATCCGCACGCTCATTTAAAGACACACCAATATGGCTGGGAATTCAACAAAACTCAACCGACTTAAATTTACTGTGAACAAGAAACAGCCAATGCTGGATCTCGACAACTACTGGATGAACCGGATTAAAGGACCCGAGAGCCATGAGGGCACTACGAGAGTCAACAACAACTACAAAGGAAGACTGACAACGAGAAAGCAGGAGACGAAGAGCATAGAGAATAGCATAAAGTTCCGCTGTAAAGATGCTAGTCTCCGGAGGCAAGCGACACATATAAGTGCGATCAGGAAAAACAATAGAGTAGCCAACACCGTCCGCTGACTTAGACCCATCGGTGAAGACAGAAACAGAGCGGGAGTGAGAAGAAAAGTGCTCGAGGAAAAGGCGTTTTAGAACCGTAGGAGGGGTAAAAGCTTTAGTGATACGGGTCAAGGATGTACAAAACCGCGGAAGAGGGACCCTCCACGTGGGCAAAGAAGGAACAACACGAGGAGAAACATCAGAAATACGAACGGAAAGAGAATCCTGTAGGCGAGATAACCGGACAGAAAGAGGGAGGTGGTGAAGAGGAACAGGAACCGCAGGAGGGGTAAAAGTTAAAGCACGACAGAGGCGAGAGGAAGGATGTTGCAAGGACCGCGCAAGATAGCGAAGACAGTAGCGATCACGGCGGTCCTGGAGAGACAGGAAGCCAGTGTCAACATACAAGCTAAGGATGGGAGTCGAACGAAAGGCACCAGAACTGAGGCGCAACCCAGTATGGTGAAAAGCATCAAGACGGCGAAGAGTAGAAGGAAAAGCAGACGAGTAAGCAGGGCAACCATAATCGAGCTTAGACAGGACGAGAGAGGAATGTAAAGCAAGGAGAGTGCGCCTATCTGCCCCTCAAGAAGTATGGGACAAGACCCGAAGGAGGGTAAGGGCCTTAGAGCACTCAACACGGAGGTAAGAGATATGGGGAGACCAAGACAAACGAGTGTCAAGGAATAACCCCAAAAGCTTCGCGGAATCTTTGTATTCAAGGGGATGACCATAAAGGGACAAAGAGGGACGAAGAACAACCCGTTTCCGCGTAAAAGTCATGGCACAAGTCTTAGAAGTAGAGAACTTGAAGCCATGATCTGTGGCCCAAGACGACACGGCATCAATTGCATGTTGAAGCCGGCGTTGAAGGAGAGGCGAATTATCACCCTGACAACAAAGGGTAAGATCATCGACATAGAGAGCGGAGAAGTCACCAGAAGGAAGAGAGGAAAGAAGACCATTTAGGGCAACCAGAAAAAGAGTAGTGCTCAGAACACTACCCTGGGGCACACCTTCGTATTGCTGAAAAGAGGGAGAGAGAGCGGTACCAAGGCGCACCCGAAAGGAACGACGAGAGAGGAAGCTGCGGAGAAAGAGAGGGAGATGACCACGAAGGCCAAAAGAATGAAGTTGAGATAGGATATGATAACGCCAAGTGGTGTCGTAAGCCTTTTCCAGGTCAAAAAAGACGTCAACAATGGAGGTCTTCGCAGCAAAAGCAGTACGAATATAGACCTCCAAGTTCACCAGGACATCTGTCGTGCTGCAGCACTTGCGGAAACCAAATTGAGAATGGGAGAGGAGGTGATGGTGTTCCAGGAACCACATCAGACGAACGTTAACCATACGTTCAAAGAGTTTGCAGACACAACTTGTGAGAGCAATAGGGCGAAAGTCCTTAGGGGAAGTCTCCGTGGTGTAGTGGTAAGACACTCGCCTGGCGTTCCGCGAGCGCTATGTCATGGGTTCGTATCCTGGCCGGGGAGGATTTACTGGGCGCAATTCCTTAACTGTAGCCTCTGTTTAACGCAACAGTAAAATGTGTACTTGGATGAAAAAACGATTCTTCGCGGCAGGGGATCGTATTCCAGGGACCATAGGATTAAGGACTTGCCCGAAACGCTACGCGTACTAGTGGCTGTACAAGAATGTAATAACTCTTGTATATATCTCAAAAAAAAAAAAAAGTACCCAGAGACCCCGGTTTGCGAACAGGGAGGACAACGGCATCGAGCCAGTCCTCAGGGACTGACGACGACTCCCAGATCCGATTATACAGACTCAGTAAATACTGAGACTTGCTCGGAGGGAGATGGCGAAGCATCTCATAATGAATACCATCGGAGCCCGCCGCCGTAGAACCGCAGAGGGCCAGGGCAGAACGAAGTTCAGAGAGAGAGAAGGGATCATTATAGGGAAGCTGAAGATGAGTGCAGAAATCTAAAGGACTAGACTCAAGGACAGGTTTACGAAGAAGGAAAGATTGGGGAAGATGAAGACCAGAGCTAACAGAAGAAAAGTGGGAACCCAGTTCGGAAGAGACCTGCAACGGGTCCGCCACAAGAGTATCATGGAGGTGAAGGACCGGTGAAACATCGGGAACGAACTTACCCGCTATCTTGCGGATACGCTTCCAGATCTGGGCCAGAGGGGTTTCGGACGTAATTGTTGAGACATAAGAAGCCCAACATTTACGTTTAGCCATACGGATGGCCCTATGGGCCACCGCACTCGCTTTCCGAAAGAAAAGAAAAGTATCGGTCGTCTGCCTACGGCGGTGCCTCTTCCAGGCTGCACGCTTACAGCGGACAGCCCGAGCACAGTCCGCATTCCACCAGGGAACGCACTTCCGTGGACCCCGGGAGGAAGAGCGAGGGATACAGCGGAGGGCAGCGTTGAAGACAGTGTCATGAAAAAGGAGGAGAGCGCGAGAGAGAGGCAGAAGGGAGAGGTCAGAGAGAGTAGCACTGAGGGAAAATAGGGTCCAGTCCGCCTTAGCAAACTGCCACCTAGGGAAAGAGAGGGAAGGGCGAAAAGAGAAAAAGGAAACAAGGATGGGGAAATGATCACTTCCATGGAGGTCATCAAGAAGCTGCCATGTGAAATCTAAGTAAAGAGAAGAAGAGCAGAGAGAAAGATCAAGACAAGAAAGGGTGCGAGTCCGAGAGTCCAAATGAGTGGGCTCACCAGAATTCAGAAGAGACAGGGAAGAAGAGAGAAGAAACGGCTCAAGAAGGCGACCCCGGGTATTCGTCAGAACGTCACCTCAAAGAGAATGACGACAATTGAAGTCACCCAGCAGGAGCACAGGCTCCGGCAAGGAGTCTAGGTGTTTCAAATCAGGAAGAGAAAGCGGGACACTCGGGGGGAGATAAATGGAACAAACAGTGTACCATTTCCCCACAAAGACACGAGCAGCAGAACAATGGAGAGGTGAAGGAAAAAGTAAAGGAACAAATTGAACATCAGTACGAATCAAAAGAGCAGAAGAATTAGAAGCCCCAGCAACAGCTGGGGGGGGGGGGGGGAGAGAAAGGAATAGCCACGAAAACGACCAGGACGAGCACCAAGCATCGGCTCCTGGAGACAGACACAAAGGGGCGAAAACCGCGAAATCAGAAGTTGGAGTTCGAGGAAATTAGCGTAATAACCTCAAACGTTCCATTGAAGAATGGACAACGACGAGAAGAGAAAGGACAAAAACAGAGAACAAGGAAGAAACAAAGGCGAAAGAGCAACAGAGCACGTTAAAGAATATCAGGGTCGGGATCAGGGTCAGCAAAGTCAGGGTTAGGGGGCATGGGTAAACTGAGGAAAGACGGAGGGAAGGAAACGGGAGAACAGATCAGAGGTGGGCGGGCGGGGTCCGGAGGAGGAGGAGGAGGAAGAGGAGGAGACAACGGAGAGGAGCAGGCAAGGACAGCAGCAGGAAGAGGAGGGGTAGAAAGAGGGGAGCGTACCTCAGCAAGGGCAGCAACTGAGAGGGAAGCGGGGGCTAAAGAAACCTCCATAGCAGGAACAGGGGGCGCAACCACCGAAATGGGAGGGGAAGGAGCGAGAGAGGCAGAAGTAGGGGTCGAGGAAGAAAGCGAAACTTCTTACCCGCCGGGGAGGAGGAAGGAGAGGAGCCAGGTTTACGCTTCTGACTGAAAGAGACAGGTGTTCCAGCAACCACGTACTGGGCAACGGATTCTAGCGTCTCAACAGGAGAAGCTGAACGAGAGCACACATGACGGCCATTTGGAGAGCGATGGACATCAGCCCGCACCGACAGGCGGCGGGGAGAGTCAAGATACGGAGGGAAGGATGGGAAGGAGGAACGGAGGGAGACGAGGAAGAAGACACAGGAGACAGGACAGACCGGGTAGAAGGAAGGGGAACCCCAGACAGAGGACCAGGAGGAGGATCCTTCGGGAGAGAACCCAAAGGAACAGAGGAGGGGGCAGTGGGCGCATGAGGGTCCAAGGCCCGGAAACGGTTGTGAGTCTGAGGAAGGCGGGAAGGACGAGGAGAGGAAGAGCGCAACATGTGAGCATAAAAGATATTAGCATAAGGCGGGAGCCGGCGAACCTGGCGTCTCGCCTCAGGAAAAAAACGCTCCCGGTGCTTCAAGTTGAGGACGGCTGCCTCAAGCTTGTAATGGACACACGCACGGGAGAAGGCAGGATGGGCCTCACCGCAGTTGAGGCAACGAGCCTGGGGAGAAGTGCACTCCGACTTAGAGTGACCGGTCAGAGTTAGGAGCGGACAGCACACTGGACTTGTGATCCTGTGGTCCTGGGTTCGATCCCAGGCGTTGGCAAGAAACAATGGGCAGAGTTTCTTTCACCCTATGCCCCTGTTACCTAGCAGTAAAATAGGTACCTGGGTGTTAGTCAGCTGTCACGGGCTGCTTCCTGGGGGTGGAGGCCTGGTCGAGGACCGGGCCGCGGGGACACTAAAGCCCCGAAATCATCTCAAGATAACCTCAAGATAACCTGACCTTCGCCACCACACAAAGGACAGAGAGAGACAGTCCCGGAACAGCGGAGGGCACCATGCCCAAACCTCCAGCACTTGTTGCAGAGCCGAGGAGAAGGAATGTACTCCTGGACCGAGCACCTGGCACCAGCAAGAATGACAGAGGGTGGAAGGGTCCTACCATCAAAGGTAATCTTCACAACCCGGAGGGGTTGACGGCGACTACCACGAGGGGGACGAGTAAACGTGTCCACCTGGAGAATAGAATGGCCCTGGGCAGTAAGGATATGTCGAATATCGTCGTGGCAGTCGCGCAGGTCCCGAACACCGGTCGCAACATGGGGCGGGAGCAAAATAGTGCCAACACTGGCATTCAACTGAGCGTTCTTCGAGACCCGAACAGGGGTCTCGCCAAGGCAGGATAAGGCAGCCAAGCGGGAAGCAGCATCCTGAGAAGGAGCAGCAACGACACGTGTACCGAGACGAGTGGGGTTGAAAGTAATGGAGGCATCCACGGAATCAATGAGATGTCGATGGAGGGAGAAATCGTCAGGAGGCGCAGAATCAAGAAGGAGGAGATCAAAATATTTGGCCCACGAAGCGGGACCAAACAAGGCTTGATAGGTAGCAGAACTGGAAGGAATCGAACGAGGGCGGCCGTGATGAGGACGGCGGTGAGAACCCCCAGAGAGAGAGGGGTTAAAAGGCGCAGTAGTTACAACTAGAGAAGGAGCCGCGCCAGGGGACGAGGTAGTCACCACTGGGGGCTTGGGGCTCGACCCAACCACAGAGGAGGGAGGGGAGCCAGGGGAAGGAGTCAAAGAGGCCAAAGGAGGAGCAAGGTCGGGGCCCAATGCAGCGGAGGCTACAGAGCCCGGTCTTCCAATTAGGACCGACTCGGGGGCTTGGTCGCCCACCTCACGAGCCTGAGAAGGTAAACCAGAAGCAGCCAAAACAGGGGTTATCATCATGACGAAAAGAAGAATTCATTCACGAATGTGCCCCCACACCCACCACGGAGCCACAATTAGAGGCAGGACACCCAACAAGAAGCTATCGCCGATCTTGCCGGGGCCTCCTAGGGGTGCGTCGTGAGTATACGCCCCACAAACGCCACCTGAAGAAACTGACAGTCCGTTGAGATCGGGTTCAGTGACGAAAGGGGGATTGACAATAAAAGGTTCCCCTCGCTCTCGACGTCGGGTACTACAGTTCTACGGGTGCAAGAGAACTCAAGCACCTCCTGCCTCCTCAAGCACCCGGGCGTCAAAATAGAAGAAGTCCAAGGGAAGAACCAGAACGAGCAAAAGGTCGGCAGGAAACGGCAAGCAGATAGGAGAAGAGGGGGGAGAAAAACGAAACAGAAGGAAAAGGAAAAGATGCCCAGCAGAATTGGAGAGGACGGCAGCAGGAGCACAAGGCTAGAAAAGGACAGAGGACTGTCCCAAGGAGCATCACACTCCGACGGCCGCCCACTAAGCCCCCACACGGCGACAACGAGCTGAGCGGGGAGGGGGCCCTTATGTGTAGTGGAAGCGTGTTGAACAATCTCGGGCCTCTGATGTTAAAAAGAGTTCTCTCTCAGAGTACCTGTTGCACCTCCACTTTTCAACGGGGGTATTCAGCACATCCTACCATGTCTTCTGGTCTCGTGTGATGTTATTTCTGTGTGCAGGTTTGGGACCAGCCCTCATTATTTTCCACGCATAGATTATTATGTATCTCCCGCTTGCGCTCAAGGGAATACAGATTTAGGCTCTTTAGTCGGATCCAGTAGTTTAGATGTTTTATCGAGTGGATTCTAGCAGTAAAGGATCTCTGCACACTCTCTAGGTCAGCAATTTCTCCAGCTTTGAAAGAGACTGTCATTGTGCAGCAGTACTCCACTCTAGAGAGCACAAGCATTTTGAAAAGTATCATCATTGGTACAGCATGTCTAGTGTGAAAAGTTCTTGTTATCTAACTTGACATTATTCTTGCAGTTGTGACTGCTACTTTATTGTGTTCTTTAAAGGTAAGGTCTTCCGACATGAGTACACCCAGATCCTTTACATTGTCTTTTCGTTCTATGTTATGATTTGCCTGAGTTTTGTACGTGATTTCCGTTTTTATTTATTTATTTATTTATTTATTTATTTATTTATATATATACAAGAAGGTACATTGGGTTTGTGAGAATACATTAGATAGTACAGTATTTACGCTCTTGTAAAGCCACTAGTACGCGCAGCGTTTCGGGCAGGTCCTTAATCTAACAGATAATTATAAGTAGGTAATTTCTATCAGAATTGATAAATGATAAAGATACATTGCAAGAGAAAAATGAGATGAGAGAGCTTAGTAAGTATATTAAAGCACATTGTTATATTAAAGCTCTGATTGATTACATTGACAGCTTGATTAGTAATTTAAACAAGATTAATAGACACCATACAGCAGATTGACAGCACATATAGGACAGGGCAAAAAGTGAAAAACTATGAAGATGAAATTAGGTACTTTTTTAGTATTGATTTTGAATGATGTAAAAGATGGACAGCTTTTTAATTCAATAGGGAGTGAGTTCCATAAACTGGGTCCCTTTATTTGCATAGAGTGTTTACACAGATTAAGTTTAACTCTGGGGATATCAAAGAGATATTTATTTCTGGTGTGGTGATAATGGGATCTGTTACAACCTTCAATGAAGCTTTTGAGGTCAGGATTGGCATTACAGTTCAGCGTTTTATATATGTGTAATACGCATGAGAGAATGTGCAGAGACTTAATATCTAACATATTCAGAGATTTGAGTAGGGTCTACCGAGTGATGTCTGGGGCCAGAGTTGGATATTGTCCTAATAGCAGCTTTGTGTTGAGTAATTAGAGGACGTAAATGATTTTGGGTAGTAGAATCCTAAGCACAAATACCATAGTTGAGATATGGATAGATGAGGGAGTAATAGAGCATCACCAGGGCATGGCGGGGTACATATATATCTGATCTTAGAAAGAATGCCAACAGTTTTTGAATTTTTTTTTTATATATTTAGAATGTGTCCCTGGAAATTCAGCTTGTGGTCAATGAGAACGCCAAGGAATTTGCAATCTAATTTGTTACAAATTTGGGTATTGTTTATTCTGAGATTTATTTGATTAGAGGATTTATTGCCAAACAGAATATAGAAAGTTTTGTCAATATTAAGGGTGAGTATGTTGGCCATTAGTCAAAGATGGACTTTATTTAGCTCAGTATTTACTGTGGCATTTAGAGCAAGGGGGTCAGGACTGGAGTAAATGAAGGTTGTGTCGTCAGCAAATAGAATTGGTTTGAGGTGTTGGGAGGCATTTGGAAGGTCATTAATGTAGATGAGAAAGAGGAGAGGGCCAAGTATGCTGCCCTGAGGAACACCGATGTTGATGGGTAGGGTGGGAGAAATTGAATTATTCACAGAAACATACTGGAGCCTGTCAGTAAGGTAAGATTTGAGGTATTGCGGGGAGTGTGCTTTGACCCCATAATGATGTAATTTAAGAAGAAGGTTTTGGTTATTGACCGTGTCAAAAGCCTTACGCAGGTCCACAAATAACCCAACAGGGAACTCATTTTTATCAAGAGCTGCATGAATCAAGTTAATCATACTAATAAGTGCATCGTTAGTGCTTTTTTTGGGTCTGAAGCCATATTGACAAGAGCTAAGTATATTGTGTTTGGCTAGATAGGAGTAAAGCTGCTTGTAGATTAGTTTTTCAAATATTTTTGGCAAGTTAGGCAGGATTGATATAGGTCTGTAGTTGTTAATATCTGTGAGATCACCACATTTGTGGACAGGGGGTTACTCTCGCTTTTTTTTAGAATATCTGGAAAGGTTTGGAGTTCAAGTGACTTGTTGAAGAGCAATGCAATAGCAGGAGCTAAAGATCTGGAGGCTTTTTTGTAAATTAAAGTTGGTATCTCCTCAAGGGCACTAGACTAGGTTTTAAGGGAAAGGATTATCTCATTAACGTCAGTGGAATTAGTAGGCTTTAGGTACAGAGACTGTGGATAGTTACCTGTAAGATAGTCCTTAACATCAGTACTGGAAGATGGAATATCATTTGCAAGGGTACAGTTACGGTGCATACAACATATAGATACTTATATATAATTAGTGTAATAACACAGCAAACAGTATTGTTGGGGGAGAAATATAGTACGTGTGACCTTGAATGAGTGAGGGAGGCAGCCGCCAGCTGACTGTGTGTAGCGACGACTCTTAGTGCCTGAACTAACTATATCAGCTTAGTTGTACAGTTGTGGTGAACAAAACATATACGGACTTATATATAACGTCTGTATATAGTGTAATAACACCACAAACGGTACTGTTGGGGGGAGAAAGTTTAGTGCTGCGACCTTGAATGAGTGAGGGAGCCGTCAGCTGACTGTGTGTGGCGATGACTCTTAGTGCTTGAACTAACTATATCAGCTTAGCTGTACAGTTGTGTTGAACAAAACATGTAGATACTCATATATAACATCTCTATATTGTGAATAAAATATATAACCGGATGGTGGAAGGAGAAAGTGGGTGAGTGAGGCATTGCTGAGGGAGTGGTAATCAGTGGCTGGCTGGTGTGTGGCGGTCACTCCTCGTTGCTTTTCGACTCACAATACCAACTTAGTGGTTCGTTATGGTGAACAAAACATGCAGATACAGTACTTATATATAACCTGTGTACAGAGTGTAATAACAGTAAAACTATGTGCTTAATGTTTTATGAACATAATAATTGAATCATTAATATACACACCATACTTTTGAGTATAGCGATGATTCACCCCTTTTATTATATAAATATATCACAATACACACTATTGAATAACATTACTGCATAAAAACTAAGAAAAAATCAATCAGAGACATTGAAATAATTAGGTGATAATATCTTTGTGGCAACTCCCACCTGTCAGCCTGAGTGACGCTGACTGCCTCTGACAACCGCTCTGTCAACGCCCACATTTTGCCAGACTTCCTCAGTCTATTGTGCCCAAAATGTCACCTATGATTTATCTTTTATTTTTCCAGTGCTCAGGAAACAAATTAACATTTTTAGAAGTAAGTAATTATCAAAAGAAGGCACCAAACCGGGAAGGCTATGTAGCACCATCAAATGTGCGGAATAATCAGAGGGTGCTAAATATCACCAAGGATGCCAATACGGGAACAAAAACGCATAAGGCGAACGATATCAAAAGTATCCGAGTCACCAAGAATTCCAATGAGGGACAGGTGACCGCGAGGGGCAGTTGGAAAGCAAGACACATGCTCGTCCTGGAAGTCAGGACATTCAAGAAGGACATGCACGACCGTAAGAGGGACAATGCAATTAGGACAATAAGGAGCAGGGCGGCGCTCCATCAAGTGACCATGGGTTAAGCGAGTATGGCCAATACGTAACCTCGCCAGAGCTGTTTCCCATCGCCGGTTACGGTGGCAGGAGGACGGCCACGAGGAAACACAACATTTAAGAGTACGAAGTTTGTTACCAGTAACAGACGACCAAGAAGCCTGCCAACGGGTAAGAATGGAGGAATGGAAAACCAGGTAAAAGTCGGAATATAGAATACCTTTACGAGAGATGGGACAAGAGCGGACAGCTTCCTTGGCGGCAGCATCCGCACGCTCATTTAAAGACACACCAATATGGCTGGGAACCCAACAAAACTCAACCAACTTAAATTTACTGTGGACAAGAAACAGCCAACGCTGGATCTCGACAACTACTGGAAGAACCGAATTAAAGGACCCGAGAGCCATGAAGGCACTACGCGAGTCAACAACAACTACAAAGGAAGACTGACAACGAGAAAGCAGGAGACGAAGAGCATAGAGAATAGCATAAAGCTCCGCTGTATAGATGCTAGTCTCCGGAGGTAAGCGACACATATAAGTGCGCTCAGGAAAAACAACAGAGTAGCCAACACCATCCGCAGACTTAGACCCATCAGTGAAGACAGAAACGGAGCGGGAGTGAGAAGAAAAGTGGTTCTAAAAAGGCGTTTTAGAACCGTAGGAGGGGTAAAAGCTTTAGTGATGTGGGTCAAGGAGGTACAAAACTGCGGAAGGGGGACTCTCCACGGGGGCAAAGAAGGAACAACACGAGGAGAAACATTAGAAACATGAACGGAAAGAGAATCCTGTAGGCGAGATAACCGGACAGAAAGAGGGAGGTGGTGAAGAGGAACAGGAACCGCAGGAGGGGTAAAAGTTAAAGCACGACAGAGGCGAGAGGATGTTGTAAGGATCGCGCAAGATAGCGAAGACAGTAGCAATCACGGTGGACCTGGAGAGACAGGAAGCCAGTGTCAACATACAAGCTAAGGACGGGAGTCGAACGAAAGGCACCAGAACTGGGGCGCAACCCAGTATGGTGCAAAGTATCAAGACGGCGAAGAGTAGAAGGAGAAGCAGAGGAATAAGCAGGGCAACCATAATCGAGCTTAGACAGGACGAGAGAGGAATGTAAAGCAAGGAGTGCACGCCTATCCGCTCCCCAATTAGTATGGGACAATACCCGACGGAGGGCAAGGGCCTTAGAGCACTCAACACGGAGGTAAGAGATATGGGGAGACCAAAACAAACGAGTGTCAAGGAATAACCCCAAAAGCTTCGCAGAATCTTTGTACTCAAGGGGATGACCATAAAGTGACAAAGAGGGACGAAGAACGACCCGTTTCCTAGTAAAAGACATGGCACAAGTCTTAGAAGTAGAGAACTTGAAGCCATGATCGGTGGCCCAAGACGACACGGCATCAATCGCAAGTCGGCGCTGAAGGAGAGGCGAATCATCACCCTGACAGCAAAGGGTAAGATCATCGACATAGAGAGCAGAGAACACACCTACAGAAAGAGAGGAAAGAAGACCATTGAGGGCAACCAGAAAAAGAGTAGTGCTCAGAACACTACCCTGGGGCACACCTTCATACTGCTGAAAAGAGGCAGAGAGAGCGGTACCATGGCGCACCCGAAATTAACGACGAGAGAGGAAGCTGCGGAGAAAGAGAGGGAGGAGATGACCACGAAGGCCAAAAGAATGAAGCTGGGACAGAATATGATATCGGCAAGTGGTGTTGTAAGCCTTTTCCATGTCAAAAAAGGACGGCAACAACAGAGGTCCTCGCAGCAAAAGCAGTACGAATATAGACCTCCAAGTTCACCAGGACATCTGTCGTCCTGCGGCACTTGCGGAAACCAAATTGAGAAGGGGAGAGGAGGTGATGGTGTTCCAGGAACCACATCAGACGAACGTTAACCATACGTTCAAAGAGTGTGCAGACACAACTTGTGAGGGCAATAGGGCGAAAGCCCTTAGGAGAAGTTCCCAGAGACCCTGGATTGCGAACAGGGAGGACAACGGCATCGAGCCAGTCCTCAGGGACTGACGACGACTCCCAGATCTGATTATACAGACTCAGTAAATACTGAGACGTGCACGGAGGGAGATGGCGAAGCATCTCATAATGAATACCATCGGAGCCCACCGCCGTAGAACCGCAGAGGGCCAGGGCAGAACGAAGTTCAGAGAGAGAGAAGGGATCGTTATAGGAAAGTCGAAGACGAGTGCAGAAATCTAAAGGACGAGACTCAAGGACAGGTTTATGAAGAAGGAAAGATTGGGGAAGATGAAGACCACAGCTAACAGAAGAAAAGTGAGAACCCAGTTCGGTAGCGACCTGCAACGGGTCCGCTACAAGAGTACCACGGAGGTGAAGGAACGGGGAAACATCGGGAACGAACTTACCCGCAATCTTGCGGATACGCTTCCAGATCTGTGGAAGGGGAGTTTCGGACGTAATTGTGGAGACATAAGAAGTCCAACATTCACGTTTAGCCATACGGATGGCCCTACGGGCCACCGCACTCGCTTTCCGAAAGAAAAGAAAAGAATTGGTCGTCTGCCGACGGCGGTGCCTCTTCCCGGCTGCACACTTACAGCGGACAGCCCGAGCACAGTCCGCATTCCACCAGGGAACGCACTTCTGTGGACCCCAAGAGGAAGAGCGAGGAATAGAGCGGAGGGCAGCGTCGAAGACACTGTCATGAAAAAGGAGGAGAGCGCGAGGGAGAGGCAGGAGGGAGAGGTCAGAGAGCGCAGCACTGAGGGTAAATAGGTTCCAGTCTGCTTTAGCAAACTGCCACCTAGGAAAAGAGAGGGAAGGGCGAAACGAGAAAAAGGAAACAAGGATAGGGAAATGATCACTGCCATGGAGGTCATCAAGAACCTGCCACGTGAAATCTAAGTAAAGAGAAGAAGAGCAGAGAGAAAGATCAAGACAGGAAAGGGTGCGAGTCTGAGAGTCCAAATGAGTGGGCTCACCAGAATTCAGAAGAGACAGGGAAGAAGAGAGCAGAAACGGCTCAAGATGGCGACCCCGGGTATTCGTCAGAACATCACCCCAAAGAGAATGATGACAATTGAAGTCACCCAGCAGGAGCACAGGCTCCGGCAAGGAGTCCAAGAGGTGTTTCAAATCAGGAAGAGAAAGCGGGACACTCGGGGGGAGATAAATGGAACAAACTGTGTACCATTTCCTCACAAAGATACGAGCAGCAGAACAATGGAGAGGCAAAGGAAAAAGTAAAGGAACAAAGGGAACATCAGCGCGGATCAAGAGAGCAGAAGAATTAGGAGCCCCAGCAACGGCTAGGGGGGGGGAGAGAAAGGAATAGCCACGAAAACGACCAGGACGAGCACCAAGCATCGGCTCCTGGAGACAGACACACAGGGGCGAAAACCGCGAAATCAGAAGTTGGAGTTCGAGAAAATTGGCGTAATAATCTCGAACGTTCCATTGAAGAATAGACATCGATGAGAAGGGAAAGGACAACAACAGAGAACAAGGAAGAAACAAAGGCGAAAGAGCAACACAGCACGTTAAAGAATATCAGGGTCGGGATCAGGGTCAGCAAAGTCAGGGTTAGGGGGCATGGGTAAACTGAGCAAAGACGGAGGGAAGGAAGCGGGAGAACAGACCAGAGGTGGGCGGGCGGGGTCCGGAGGAGGAGGAGGAAGAGGAGGAGACAACGGAGAGGAGCAGTCAAGGACAGCAGCAGGAAGAGGGGGAGTAGAAAGAGGGGAGCGCACCTCAGCAAGAGCAGCAACCGAAAGGGAAGCAGGGGCCAAAGAAACCTCCATAGCAGGAACAGGGGGTGTAAGCACAGAAATGGGAGGGGAAGGAGCAACAGAGACAGAAGTAGGGGCCAAGGAAGAAAGCGAAGCCTTCTTACCTGCCGGGGAGGAGGAAGGAGAGGAGCCAGGCTTACGCTTCTGACTTAGAGAAACCGGTGTCCCAGCAACTACGTACCGGGCAACGGATTCCAGTGTCTCAACAGGAGAAGCTGAACGAGAGCACACACGACAGCCGTTAGGAGAGCGATGGACATCCACCTGCACCGACAGGTGGCGGGGAGAGCCAATAGATGGAGGAAGAGGATGGGAAGGAGGATCGGAGGGAGACGAGGAAGAAGACACAGGAGACATGACAGACCGGGTAGAAAGAAGGGGAACCCCAGACAGAGGACCAGGAGGGGGACCCTTCGGGACAGAACTCAAAGAACCAGAGGAGGGGGCAGTGGGCGAATCAGGGTCCAAGGCCCGGAAACAGTTGTGAGTCTGAGGAAGGAGGGAAGGACGAGGAGAGGAAGAGTGCAACACGCGAGCATAAGAGACGTTAGCATAAGGAGGGAGGCGGTGAACCTGGCGCCTCGCCTCAGGAAAAGATAAACGCTCCCGGTGCTTCAAGTTGAGAACGGCCGCCTCAAGCTTGTAATGGATACAGGCACGGGAGAAGGTAGGATGGGCCTCACCGCAGTTGAGGCAGCGAGCTTGGGGAGAAGTGCACTCCGACTTAGAGTGACCTTCACCCCCACACAAAGGACAGAGAGAGACAGTCCCAGAGCAGCGGAGGGCACCATGCCCAAACCTCCAGCACTTGTTACAAAGCCGAGGAGACGGAATATACTCCTGGACAGAGCACCTAGCACCAGCAAGAATGACAGAGGATGGAAGGGTCCTACCATCAAAGGTGATCTTCACAACACGAAGGGGTTGACGGCGACGACCACGAGGGGGACGAGTAAACGAGTCAATCTGGAGGACAGAATGGCCTTGGGCATCAAGGATATGCCGAATAACATTGTGGCAATCCTGCAGATTCCGAACACCGGTTGCAACATGGGGCGGGAGGAGAATAGTGCCAACACTGGCAATCATCTGAACGTTCTTGGAGACGCGAACAGGGATCTCGCCAAGGCAAGACAAGGCTGCCAAGTGGGAAGCTGCATCCGGAGAAGGAGCAGCAATGACACGTGTACCGAGACGAGTGGGGTTGAAGGTAACAGACGCATCCACGGAATCAACAAGATGCCGATGGAGGGAGAAATCGTCAGGAGGTGCAGAATCAAGAGGGAGGAGATCAAAGTATTTGGCCCATGAAGCGGGACCAAAGAAGGCCCTGATACGCGGCAGTACGGGAAGGAATCGAGCAAGTGCAGCCGGGGCGCGAATGGCGTTGAGAACCCCAGAGAGAGAGGGGTCAAAAGGCGCAGTAGTCACAATGAGAGACTTAGCCGCACCAGGGGACGAAGTGGTCACCACTGGGGGCTGGAGGCTCGACCCAACCACAAAGGAGGGAGGGAAGCTGGGGGAAGAAGTCAGGACGGTCAAAGGAGGAGCAAGGTCGGGGCCCAACGCAGCGGGAGCTACAGAGCCTGGTCTTCCAATACAGGCCGACTCGGGGGCTTGGTCGCCCACCCCATGAGCCTGAGAGGGTACAACGGAAACATTTATCGACAGAGACGAAGAGAAAGAAATTCATCCACGACTGTGCCCCCATACCCACCATGGAGCCACAATTAGAGGCAGGACACCCAACAGGAAGCTATCGCCGATCATGCCGGGGCCCCCTAGGGGTGCGTCGTGAGTATACGCCCCACAAACGCCACCTTAAGAAACGTCAGTCCGTCGAGATCGGGTTCAGCGACGAAAGGGGGATTGACAATAAAAGGTTCCCCTCACTCGAGACGTCGGGTACAACAGTTCTACGGGTGCAAGAGTATGCCTCCTCAAGCACCCGGGCGTCAAAATAGAAGAAGTCCAAAGAAAGATCCAAAACAAGCAAAAGGTCGGCAGGAAACAACAAGCAGATAGGAGAAGAGGGGGGAGAAAAACGAAACAGAAGGAAAAGGAAAAGGTGCTCAGCACAATTGGAGAGGACGGCAGCAGGAGCACAAGGATAGAAAAGGACAGAGGATTGTCCCAAGGAGCATCACACTCCGGCAGCCGCCCACTAAGCTCCCCTCACGGCATCAACGAGCTGAGCGGGGAGGGGGGCATTTGTAGAAGACAAAATAATTTTTGTTCTTTTTTTTCATGTGCACAGGGGGTGTAAATCTCCTCAGAACCCCTTAGCAGCTTAAGGGTTAATATCTGCTTGAAGTTATTCAAAGTCTTCAGCCGAGATAATTTTCATGCTGATTTTTGTGTTATCTGCAAAGGATGATGCAAAGCTGTGACTTTTATTTTTGTCTATATCTGATATGAGAATAAGGAATAGCAGTGGTGCAAGGACTGTACCCTGAGGTACAGAGCTTTTAACTGCACTTGGATTCAATTTTATACGATTGACTGTTACTCGTTGTGTCCTGTTTGACAGAAAACTGAGTATCCAGCGTCCTACTTTACCGGTTATTTCCATTGACCTCATTTTGTGTGCTATCACTCCATGGTAACATGTATCGAATGCCTTTGCAAAGTCCATGTATACCACATCAGAATTCTGTTTTTCTTCTAATGCCTCAGTGACTGTCGTAGTGATCACGTATCTGTGAGAGGCACGATCTTCCTGCTCAAATCCATGTTAGCCTGGGTTGTGAAGGTCATTGGTCTCCAAGAAATTGGTGACCTGACTCCTACTCACTCTCTCAAAATACTTTTATTATGTGGGACATTAGTGCAACTGGTCTATAATTCTTTGCCAATGCTTTGCTCCCTTCCTTGTGTAGAGGGGCTATGTCTGCTACTTTAGGTGCACCTGGTATCTCTCCTGTGTCCAAGCACTTCCTCCACACTATACCGAGTGCTTGTGCTACCGACACCTTGCATTTCTTTATAAATATTGAATTCCATGAATTTAGACCCAGAGCTGAGTGCATGGGCATGTTTTCAATTTCTCTTTCAAAATCTAGTACGCTTGTGTTGATATCAGTTATATTTACAGGAGTTTGGATATCACGCATAAAGAAATTGTCTGGATCTTCCACTTTCATATTTATTGGAGTGCTAAACATGTCCTCATATTGCTTTTCTGTGGGGAGCCCCTACGGCTCCCTGGAGCTTATCGGGCTAATGCATGTTATATTAGACCGGGACATTAGCTAAGGAGTTCAGACCTACCAGGGACCAGTGCCAGAACCTGGCCTCTTCAGAGAGGTTTCAGGGAGCAATGGCCTTGGAAAACCTCCTTGCGGTTTAGGTTTTCCTTATCTGCCATCGACCGTGGTTAGGCACCCAGGAAAGTAGGCATAACAAAACAAACCCCACATGGTAAAAAACTAAAACAAAAAAACGAACAGAGGTAGAAACTCCGTACAATCCCAAGGAAACAATCAAACAAGCAAACATCACACTTTACTGCCGCGCCGATCGTCTGCGTAGCCCTCCACGCCCTGAGAGGGGGAGAGGGAAGCCCCGGACCTCACCGCGCCGGCTGCCTAGCATCAGTTCGTTAGCTAATGTCTACCGGAATAGATGCTTCTCTGGCCTCGGTTTCCTTGGCGGTGTGTGCCTTTTGTGGCGTTCACTGCCGTGTGATGTGTTGTGCGGTGGCCAGGTGTTCCTCATCAGTACCGGGGCTGCATGCGCTTCGGGGCTTCCTTCCCTAAGCACTCTGTGAGTACTGCCCTTTCATGACAGGGTTATCTTCCCTGGGGCGTTCGTGAACCATTCCCATAGAGGTTCTTGCTCTCGGCATTTGCCTCACCCTTGGGGCCAGCTGGGGCTTGGGGCCTTTGTTTGGCCCTGGGTAGGGACTGGTATTGTGCTGGTTAGGGCGTCAAGGTGTTGCACGACCTGCCACCTAAGCGGCGACTAGTTCCTGTTGCCTCTAGAGACAGTGTACTTTTGCAGGATTTTTCTTTTGTTTTTATTTTCATTTGCCTGGTGGGCAAATGAAAATGAAAATGCTGGTGGTGACCCGGTTCTGCCTAGTGTGGCTAAAGTTCCACTAGCAGTGTTTGGTGGGCCCTCTGCTAGGCCCCCGTGATTGTACGCGTCGCTGGGGTTTTCAGTGTTGTCCTCTACCCCTTTGTTGTTTTGGGGTTTCTTAACTGGTTAGCAACACCTTGCCCGGGCTTCCCGTAGTTGTTACCCTACGGGCCCTGGAAATCCCAGTCGGGGCTCGGTGGACCATTGAATGTGTCTTCCGGGTTCCAACCCGTCTTGTACAGGACCATTGGTTGCTGTGCCCTTGTCTCCGGGTGACAGTCCCCACTTTTACCTCCATCATATTGCTTGTTGGGTCACTGATACCTTGACCCTGAGTCTTGCAAGAGATATTCTCTGCTTGTTCTCCAGTACTTTCCTAATGTTATTACTGTTCAGAGTACAGGAGACATCCATGTTGCAAGCTAGGTTAGGTTGCTGCAACACGCTAGGTTGGTTTCCAACTCGAATGCCCCGGGGCTGTCTCGTTTTGGTTAGGTGCTGTTCGCCCCTTTCCCCCCCTGTCCCTGGCTCCGGACCGTCTTGAGGTTATCTTGAGATGATTTCGGGGCTTTCGTGTCCCCGCGGCCCAGTCCTCGACCAGGCCTCCACCCCTTGGAAGCAGCCCGTGACAGCTGACTAACACCCAGGTACCTATTTTACTGCTAGGTAACAAGGGCATAGGGTGAAAGAAACTCTGCCCATTGTTTCTCGCTGGCGCCCGGGATCGACCCTGGGACCACAGGATCACAAGTCCAGTGTGCTGTCCACTCTGCTGACCGACTCGTCTGTGGGTTTCGGGGTAGGGGCGGGGTTTAGTTGGGGGCAGAGACTCGGGCGGTTTCGGGGGTTGCCCTGTTCGGGTTGGGGACGGAAGTTTTCCAGCCTGTTCCTCCTGCCAAGGCTTCTGGGTCTTACCAGCGATCCTTTCTTGCTGCCTTTCCCATGGACTCTTCCTTTTTTTTAAGGGCCGGGGGCTTGGAGAACGGTTTTGCCCCGGGGCCTCTGTTGCAGGTTCCCGGGGCTGTGGGGGATGCCTGCTAGCAGTTCTGGGGCTGTCTGCCTCTGCCTGGGTTTTCTGCTTCTGGGCGGAGTTTTTCCGCCCATCCAGTCTGCTTGCTTCCCACTTTTGCTGGCGTTTTTTCATATCTTTTGCGTCGGTCACAGCCCTCTGTTCTGGTGGCCATTTTCTTCTGCCGGTTTCCCAGCGTGGCCACCAGGGTGGCGTTGCAGTTTGTTTACATGCGTCTGGGTGTGCGAGCGAGCGTCTTGGGTGAGTTTTTTCACCTTTCTCGTGGGTTTTATTCTCCTATTGTCATTTCTATGCTTTTCTGGTGTTTTCTGCCCGTTTTCTGTTCCTCTGGGAATATTTGAGTGTTGAGTTTACAACAGGTTTTCCGTTTTGTCTGTTTTGGGTCTGGGCCCTAGGGTTTGGGCTCAGTGTCCCTGTCTGTTTATGCTTGCTCCCACACCTTGTCCCTCGGAATTCGGTCTGTTTTGACGGTTTCCCTGGGGGGTTCTGTCTGGGGGCTGTGCTTTGCCTTTCTGTGGTGTATCTCCGCCGGCAAATGTGGTGGTCTGGGCTCCCTCTGGTTCGATTCCGGGTTCCTTTCGGTTCTTTGGTTTCGTTCCGGAGGTTTCTTCATCTTGGGTCCCCTTTGTGGGTTCAGGGGGCTTTGTTTGCTCGTGTGTGACCCGGTTCTGCCTTCTTGGGTTCCGGGGTGTTCCTGGCTTGCAGACTGATCATTTTGGGTCTTGGCACGTGTTGTGGTCGTGCTGGGACTTTGGGGTTTTGTTGTTGAGATGGGCCTTTTGATGTAGTTTTGTGCCTTCTTCGCCTGGCCGGCGTGGTGCTCTCTGTCCACTGGTTGGCGGCTTGTAATTTTCTGTTCATGTGTATGTGTACACATGTACATGTACATGTGTACACTGTACTCACCTAATTGTGTTTGAGGGGGTTGAGCTCTGGCTCTTTGGTCCCGCCTCTCAACCGTCAATCAACAGGTGTACAGGTTCCTGAGCCTATTGGGCTTTATCATATCTACACTTGAAACTGTGTATGGAGTCAGCCTCCACCACATCACTTCCTAATGCACTCCATTTCTCAACCACTTTGACACTAAAAAAGTTCTTTCTAATATCTCTGTGGCTCATTTGGGCACTCAGTTTCCACCTGTGTCCCCTAGTGCGTGTGCCCCTTGTGTTAAATAGCCTATCTTTATCTACCCTATCAATTCCCTTGAGAATCTTGAATGTGGTGATCATGTCTCCCCCTTAACTCTTCTGTCTTCCAGCGAAGTGAGGTTTAATTCCCGTAGCCTCTCCTCGTAGCTCATACCTCTCAGCTCGGGTACTAGTCTGGTGGCAAACCTTTGAACCTTTTCCAGTTTGGTCTTATCCTTGACTTGATGTGGACTCCATGTTGGAGCTGCATACTCCAGGATTAGCCTGACATATGTGGTATACAAAGTTCTGAATGATTCTTTACACAAGTTTCTGAATGCCGTTCTTATGTTGGCCAGCCTAGCATATGCCGCTGACGTTATCCTCTTGATATGGGCTGCAGGGGACAGGCCTGGCGTGATGTCAACCCCCCAAGTCTTTTTCTCTGACTCTAAGAATTTCATCTCCCAGATGATACCTAGTATCTGGTCTCCTGCTCCCTACGCCTATCTTAATTACATTACATTTGCTTGGATTAAACTCTAACAACCATTTGTTCGACCATTCCTTCAGCTTGTCTAGGTCTTCTTGAAGCCTCAAGCAGTCCTCCTCTGTCTTAATCCTTCTCATAATTTTGGCATCGTCCACAAACATTGAGAGAAATGAATCTATACCCTCCGGGAGATCATTTACATATATCAGAAACAAGATAGGACCGAGTACAGAGCCCTATGGGACTCCACTGGTGACTTCACGCCAATCTGAGGTCTCACCCCTCATCGTAACTCTCTGCTTGCTATTGCTAAGGTACTCCCTTATCCACTGGAGCACCTTACCAGCTACACCTGCCTGTCTCTCCAGCTTATGTACCAGCTACACCTGCCTGTCTCTCCAGCTTATGTACCAGCCTCTTATGCGGTACTGTGTCAAAGGCTTTCCGACAATCCAAGAAAATGCAGTCCGCCCAGCCTTCTCTTTCTTGCTTAATCTTTGCCACTTCGTCGTAGAATTCTATTAAGCCAGTCAGGCAAGATTTACCCTCCCTGAATCCATGTTGGCGATTTGTCACGAAGTCCCTTCTCTCCAGATGTGTTACTAGGTTTTTTCTCACCATCTTCTCCATCACCTTGCATGGTATACAAGTCAAGAACACCGGCCTGTAGTTCAGTGCCTCTTGCCTGTCGCCCTTTTTGAATATTGGGACCACATTTGCTGTCTTCCATATTTCTGATAGGTCTCCCGTCTCCAGTGACCTACTATACACTATGTAGAGTGGCAAGCAAAGTGCCTCTGCACACTCTTTCAGTACCCATGGTGAAATTCTGTCTGGACCAACAGCCTTTCTAACGTCCAGATCTAGCAGGTGTCTCTTGACCTCCTCACTCGTAATTTTGAACCCTTCCAAGGACGCCTGGTTTACGTGTATATTTGTGTATTTGTATATATATATAGGTATGTGTACATAATATATATGTATATACATGTGTGTATACTTTTTCTTTCGGAAGGGGCTCTGTTCCCTTCGCTGTTGACGGGGCGCTGCAGGAGCAGCATGCTCTGTTGACTCTCGCATGGTCCCGCAGTTAGTGGGCGCTTTTGGTTGTCTTCCAGCCTCTGGTGGCGGTGGCAGACGGCTTCTCCCACTTTAAGGGGTTCAGGGCAGGCGGGGTGGGCTTCTTCCCCTGCGCTTCGTCAGTCATCTAAGTGGGTGCGTTGGATGTGGTCGATCCGCCCCATCCTTCTGGGGTTCCTATCTGCTCTATGCAGACACGGGCCTGGTGAATCTGCGGTTCTTCTGGACTTCTTCAGTCTGCACCCTGGATTCTATACCTCATCGGAGGACTGCTGTCTCCGGTCCGGCTTTTGTTGGGACCGGGTGCCTGGATGGTGGCCCTGGATTTCCAAGTCAATTCTTGGCACGTTCTTCTCCCGTTTTCTGGGACTGGCACAGTTGGTGGTGGAGCTTCAGGTTTGCCGCTTTTGTTGCCTTCCCTAGTTTGTAATTGGCATTTGGTGTATTTACGCATCTTTACCGGATCTTGGTGCCCTGTCTGAGTCTGCTTGGGATTCGGTGTCTGGCATACCTCGATGACTGGCTGGTGTGTGCTCCCAGTTGGTCCGCTTGTCTGCTCGCCAGGTGTGTGGTTCTTTCCAGATTGCCGGGTTTAGTTTCCTGGTGATCTGGAGGCCGTTCCATCTGTTTCCATCCCGGGTTTGGACCTGGCTGGGTCTTGTTTAGGACTCTAGGGCCGCTCCTTGTCCTTCCCTCCAGAAGTGTTGCTGCGGCTGTGGTTCCGCCTTCGTCTGTTCATGAGTGTGTGTTGCTCATGAACAGTTGCTCGGGTTGCTCGGCGGTTGCTCGAGCGGTTGTGCGGGAGTCTGAACTTCGACGTGCTGTTCTGCCCGCAGGGTCGGATTTGGCTTCGGCATCTGTTTGGTTCGTTCGGAGACTCCCCTTCTGCCTCTCTTGCAATCATTGGGTTCATTCCTCCTGGGATCTTGTGTTGGTGCTGCGTCACCAGCTTCCTCTTTGGGGTTTTCGGGGTTCCGTGCCTTGGCACCTCCCCAAGCCTTCACTCGATGTGTTCACGGACGGATCATCTCTCAGCTGGGGTTTTGTAACCAGTGCTCACCACGTTGGCCGGGGATGGTGGGGTCTGTTCGTCCGTCGGGCTCACAGCACGGTTCGGGAGTTCGTGGCTGTTTGGTTTGCGCATCGGAGGGTTCGGATCACTTGGTGCTCTACCATTCAGCTCCATTTGGACTGTTCTCTGGCGGTTTTTTGTCGGAACCACAGGGTTTCTCTTAGGTGTTTGACCTTTGGGGTTGGTCCCTTCAAGTGGCTCGTTTGCTGGATTCTCGGGGTTTGGCTAACCGTGAGGTTCATGTCCGGGGTGTGTCCTACGTCCTGGCGGACAGTCTGTCTTGGTTCATTCCTCTGTTCGCGGATTGGCCATTCGTTGCCGACTCGTTTCGTTGGCTCTGCCTGATGTCTGGACTTCTGACCATGGACGTCTTCGAGTCGGCGTGGTCTAGGCGTTATCCATTCTATATGGCGCCCTTACCTGCCTGCGAGGCGTTCTCGGTGGATGCCTTTCGGCAGGACTAGTCGAGGTGGGGGTACCTGTTCCTCTTCTCCCGGTCCAGCTGTTGCTTCGGGTTCTGGCTCGGTTGGAGCCCATTCCCACGAGAGTAGTCCTCATGGCCCCTTGGTGACCGGCCCAGCTTTATTTCAGACTATGCTTGATAGGTGTCTGAACCCGGGGCATTTTCCCACAGCTCCGCCTCTTTCGGCAGGTCGGACCGGTCCTGTACGTGACTAGTCTGGCCTTCTCCTCGGCTCTTCACGTCTGGTATATTGATGCGGGTATCACCATCTGTGGTGATCAAGTGGCTTTGTTGATGGTGTCCCAACTGCGAGCTTCGTCTCGGCGACAGTATGATGTTCCTATTATTTCTATGCACCTTTTTCTTGCTCTTCGTAGGTCATCCTCTATTTTGTATCGGTTGTCTTGTCGTTTCTTAGGTCTTCCAGCCTGCGGTCTACCCTTGCGCCCGTGCTGTTCGGACGGTTGCAGCTTTCGCTGCCGTGTTGGTGACGTCCAGGGTTCATTTCGGGCGCAAGGATTTGAGGGTCGCACAGGTTCCTGGCCGCCCATTCTTTATGCGCGTGTCTGCTCCTGGGCGTTCTTGTTGCCGACCTAAAGGATAGACAGATTTTCTGTCTATCCTTTAGGTTGCAGGTTATAGCCTGTTGTCTTGGCTTCGCGTTGCAGAGTTTGAGGCGGCCGCCTCCCGGGTCAGCCCTTTCTTTTCCTACTCTTTGGGTATGAAGCTCCAGGGAGCCGTAGGGGATCCCCACAGAAAACCAGCGTTGAATGTAATGAAACGCCATTTTCTGGGCGAGCCGCCTAAGGCTCCCTGGCAACCCTCCCTCCCACCGGTCGGCGTTTTTTTTCGCGTTGGTTGAAGCTTAGCTTCCGAACTGATGCTAGGCAGCTGGCGCGGTGAGGTCCGGGGCTCCCCCCCTCCCCCTCTTAGGGTGGGGAGGGCTGCGTGGACGATCGGCGCTGCAGTAAAGTGTGATGTTTGCTTGTTTGCTTGTTTCCTTGGGATTGTAGGGAGTTTCTACCTCTCTGTTCGGTTTTTTGTTTTTAGTTTTTTACCATGTGGGGTTTGTTTTGTTATGCCTACCTTTCTGGGTGCCTAACCCCGGTCGATGGCAGATAAGGAAAATCCCAACCACAAATGGGTTTTCCAGGGCCATTGCTCCCTGAAACCTCTCTGAAGGGGCCAGGTTCTGGCGCTGGTCCCTGGTAGGTCTGAACTCCTTAGCTAATGTCCTGGTCTAATATAACATACATTAGCCCGATAAGCTCCAGGGAGTCTCTTTGGCTCACCCAGAAAATGGCGTTTCATTAAATTCAACGCTGGTTTTTTAGGATTTCACTAATTTCTTTGTCATCCTCTGTGAATGAACCTTCACTCATACAGATAGGTCCAATACTGGCAGTGGTTTTGCAGTGGCAGTGCACTACGTGCACTGTGGCACTACTAGCAATAGAAGATACATTTCTTTTGATTTTGCATATGTGAAGAAGTATTTTGGATTTTTCTTTATTTCCTGAATTGCTTTCTGTTTTAACTGCTTTTCTTCTGTCTGATATGAATGTTTCAATTTCCGCTCGATTTCTTCAATCTCCCTATTTACATTATTCCTTTTTTGATGGGAAAGTTGTGTCTGCTTCAGTATTTCCTTTATTTTTTCCTTCTTTTATAGCGTTGTCTGCGTTCGCTTTCTACGTTGGACCTCTTTCTGACTTTCCTCAATGGAACATGTTTCAGACTTGATATGCTTCCGAAGTCAGTTTTTCAATTCCTTCTGTAGGACTTGTATTACTTCGAACAATGTCCCATGGAATGTTTGTAAGTTCCCTCTTTATTTTCTCTGTCCATCCTTTTATTAAAATTGAATTTACTGAATAACCCCTCTCGCTTGATCATTGTTTTAGGTCTATTCTGAGTATTGATGGTAGTTTGCACTTCGATGAACTTGTGATTTGAGTATGTGGTATCTGATATTGTAATGTCCCAGATTATGTTTTCATTGTTTGTAAAGACTACAAACTTGAAAACTGGTTGTCTTGAAAGGTTACTCTGTAAGGTATTCTGGAAGAGAATCGGGTATTCTGGAAGAGATTCAGCTATTCTTGAAAAGATTGCTTTGTAAGGTAGGATTGAAAAAATCCAGATATTCTTGAAAAGATTTAGGAAAAGGCCAATGATAAAGTTCTGTCCTGGTATCACTCATATCTTCACCTGTATATGGGATAGTGGGTGCATCTAAAAAAACTGGAGATGACAAGGTTGAGCATAAGTTGCGATCAGCTACTACTGGATATGCTTGCTGTATCATCCTCATCGGTGCTGTATCACTTGTATCCGACCCTTGTGTTAGGTCCTTATTGTATCTAGCTTCATCAATATCATGACCCTTATGTTCTTCAAAGAATAAGGTCTGAATTGCACCAACAGAGAGTGATCTTTCAACACTGTGACAGACAGGGGATTGTGAGCCAGAGGCATGTGCACCACCCATGGTTGCACACACACAACTGACCCAGCCAGCAGCCCTAGGGCATTCTGGGAATTTGTTTCCAAGATGGCTGCCTCATACTGGAGGTCCCAGGAGTCCATTTTGTATCCAACCAACTGCACTCACATTTTGAGTGGGTATGAAATCTTAAATTGGTGTTTTCTTGACCAGCGCAGTTTAGGCAAACAAGTTTTCTCAGCCAGCGCAGCACAGTGGGGGCCGGTAGCTGAGCAGACGGCATGCTGGACGTGTGATCCTGTGGTCCCGGGTTCGATTTCGGGCGCCAGTGAGAAACAATGGGCAGAGTTTCTTTTGCCCTAATGCCCCTGTTACCTAGCAGTAAATAAGTACCTGGGAGTTAGTCAGCTGTCACGGGCTGCTTCCTGATGGGGTGGGGGGGGGGTGTGTGGGTGGGGGTGGTGTGTAATTACCTAAGTGTAGTTACAGGATGAGAGCTACGCTCGTGGAGTCCCATCTTCCCAGCACTCTTTGTCATATAACGCTTTGAAACTACTGACGGTCTTGGCCTCCACCACCTTCTCACTTAACTTGTTTCAACCGTCTACCACTCTATTTGCGAAGGTGAATTTTCTTATATTTCTTCGGCATCTGTATTTAGCTAGTTTAAATCTATGACCTCTTGTTCTTGAAGTGCCAGGTCTCAGGAAATCTTCCCTGTCGATTTTATCAATTCCTGTTACTATTTTGTATGTAGTGATCATATCACCTCTTTTTCTTCTGTCTTCTAGTTTTGGCATGTTTAATGCTTCTAACCTCTCCTCGTAGCTCTTACCCTTCAGTTCTGGGAGCCACTTAGTAGCATCTCTTTGCACCTTTTCCAGTTTGTTGATATGCTTCTTAAGATATGGGCACCACACAACAGCTGCATATTCTAGCTTTGGCCTAACAAAAGTCATGAACAATTTCTTTAGTATATCGCCATCCATGTAATTAAATGCAATTCTGAAGTTAGAAAGCATAGCATAGGCTCCTTGCACAATATTCTTTATGTGGTTCTCAGGTGATAGTTTTCTATCTAGAACCACCCCTAGATCTCTTTCTTTATCAGAATTCTTTAAAGATTTCTCACATAATATATAGGTTGTGTGGGGTCTATGTTCTCCTATTCCACATTCCATAACATGACATTTATTAATATTAAATTCCATTTGCCAAGTGGTGCTCCATATACTTATTTTGTCCAGGTCTTCTTGAAGGGCATGACAATCATCTAAATTTCTTATCCTTCCTATTATCTTAGCATCATCAGCAAACATGTTCATATAATTCTGTATACCAACTGGTAGATCATTTATGTACACAATAAACATCACTGGTGCAAGAACTGAACCCTGTGGTACTCCACTTGTGACATTTCTCCATTCCGATACATTGCCTCTGATTACTGCCCTCATTTTTCTATCAGTCAGAAAATTTTTCATCCATGATAGAAGCTTACCTGTCACCCCTCCAATATTTTCTAGTTTCCAGAACAACCTCTTATGTGGAACTCTGTCGAAAGCCTTTTTTAGGTCCAGATAGATGCAGTCAACCCAACCATCTCTTTCCTGTAATATCTCTGTGGCTCGATCATAGAAACTGAGTAAATTCGATACACAGGATCTTCCAGATCGAAAACCATATTGTCTGTCTGATATTATATCATTTCTCTCCAGGTGTTCTACCCATTTAGTTTTGATTAGTTTTTCCAATATTTTCACTATTACACTTGTCAATGAAACAGGTCTATAATTAAGGGGGTCTTCCCTGCTGCCACTTTTGTAGATTGGAACTATGTTAGCCTGTTTCCACACGTCTGCTACGATTCCTGTACACAGGGATGCCTGAAAGATCAGGTGAAGTGGAATGCTGAGCTCAGATGCACATTCTCTCAGAACCCATGGTGAAACGCCATCTGGGCCAGCTGCTTTGTTCTTACAGAGCTCCTTTAGCATATTTTCCACTTCATCTCTAGACACCTCTATCCGCTCTATGTTGTTCTCTGGAATTCTTATTGTGTCTGGTTCTCTGAAGATTTCATTTTGTACAAACACACTTTGGAACTTTTCATTTAATGTTTCACACATTTCCTTTTCATTTTCCGTGAATCTGTTTCCCATTTTCAACCTCTGAATATTATCCTTTACCTGCAATTTGTTGTTTATGAATTTATAGAATAGACCTGGTTCTGTTTTACATTTGTCAGCAATCCCTTTTTCAAAATTTCTTTCTGCCTCTCTCCTCACTGCTGTGTAGTTGTTTCTCGCATCTTTGTATCGCTGGTATGTTTGGGGGTTCGGCCTCTTCCTGTATTGATTCCATTTTTGTCTTTTGGTCTCTAGCCCTCTCGCAATTTCTATTGAACCAATCCTGTTTCCTAGTTCTGCATCTCTGTTTTGGTATAAATTTTTTTGTGCCTTTATAATATATTTTACAAAACTTGACATACATCTCATTCACTTCCTTGCCTAGCATCAAGTCTGTCCAATTATACTCACTAAAAAAATTTCTAAGGTCACCATAATGTCCTCTCCTGAAGTCTGGTTTTTCAACTGCTTCAACCTCCTTATTTTCTTCCAGCTTATAACGCATTGCATACTTTATTCCCAAAAAGACATGGTCACTTTTACCAACGGAGGAAGGTACTGAATGTCAAATATCTCTTCCTCCTTCCTGGTAAATATCAAATCTAGCATGGAGGGAACGTCCCCTTCCCTCATCCTCGTAGCTTGTTTAACATGTTGATACAAGAATGTTTCCAGGATGAGGTCTACAAATTTACAGGTCCAAAAATCTTCTGTTTTAGCTTCATATGCTTCCCAGTCTATGGATTTCAAGTTGAAGTCACCGACTATCAACAGTCGTGATCTATCGTTATCCGCTCTCGCTATAATCTCTCTCATTATTGTTATAAGACCTTCACGTTTACTATCTAGCTCCTCCTTTGACCATGTGCTACTTGGCGGTGGACTATATGCATTTATTATCATTAGTTTATCATCCTCATGGCAGATCTCTAGTGCTATTATGTCAACTTCTTGTGGATTAGCAGTCATTATTTCGTTCACCTTTAGGTGTTCTTTTACCAGCACAGCAACGCCACCGCCTTTCCTAATTTTACTGTCCCGTCTCCAAATTGAGTAGCCCCTTGGGAATATGACCTCATTTAAAATTACATCTTCAAGTTTTGTCTCCGTGAGTGCAACAATGTCTGGTGTCTGCAGCTGTATTACATCACTTAACTCCAGTATCTTCGATCTCACTCCATCTATGTTGGTGTATGCAATCTTCAGGAACTTGTTCCCCCTCTCCTTATTCTTCACTCCCCCTCTCTCTATTGATTTTGTTGGTTTGCCTTTATGTACCACTTTACTGGTTTGCCTACCCCTATCACTTTGTAGAAAAAAGAATTTATTTCTTCTTCATTCCTGCTCTCATTTAAATGTTTTACCTCGGCGAGGTTCAGTTTCAGCTTCTCTCTATCTTCTTTTGAAAGATCTCGTCTTAACGACCACCCTTTCCCATCTTCATCACTTTGCAATTTTCTAGCATTCCTTAGTACTTCTTCCATCTGTTTGGCACCGTTTAGGGTGATCCTCAAAGGTCGATCTTTCCCTTCTACGTACCTGCCTATTCTCCTGTAGTCGCACACATTCTCTATGGTTGTAAGACCTTCTACGAGGCCAACAATTTTATCTACTACTTTAGCTTCTTCTACAGCTCTTTCTGACCTAGATGTTATCACCTTTTCTTTGCAGCCAAAAATGATCAGGGACTTACTCCAATCAACTGTGTTTTGCACCAACTTCGGGTAAGATGCCAATTCTTTCCTCACTTCTAGCCTAATGTTTGTTTTATCTTGGTTGCTGCAGTGTTTGACTTCCTTTACTGCTTCTTCTATTTTTTCCTTCTCCTTGGCCACTTGTGCATAAGTGAGTTGCATATCATTCTTGCACTGTTCTATTCCCTGTGTAACTTCCTCCATCTGTGCTGACAAAAGCTGTTTCTCCTGTTGAATTTCCTTGCCTAACCTATTGTAGTCATTTATGTTTAAATTTACTTTAACTTCTTCCAAAGCTATTTTTAAGAGTTTATTTTCTTCTTCCATGGCTTTGCAATTTGTTTCCAATTGATTCTTATCCTTGCGCAAGTCTTTCACTAAACCCTCAAGACATAAAACTTTGCTATTCAAATGGTCATTACTTTCTTTCAATTTACTAATTATTTCTACATGAGAGTTCACTATAGTATCTAAATTTACCAACTTGTTATGTAGACTGCTAATATCAATGCTTTCTTCATTGAATCCCTCAAAATCAAGCTCTGTTTTGTTTTTCCCCTTGCCAGTGGCCATCTTGAATGTTCTTCTCTGCACTGTAAACAATAGGGCAACTTTTCCTCATCCGATTTTTCACTTCCCTTAGCACTTTCCTGTTATCTCACCTATTTTTCAAGAGCACTATACCTTTATGTTCTCTGGGACACCACTCACTACCATCAACCTGTACTACAATACTTAGGATTGTTGAAATATGCTGGAGCTCCTCTGCTGCAAGTGTTGACCCTAGGGGTGTCACCTTTTGAATGTCGTGTGTGTGTGTGTGTAATTACCTAAGTGTAATTACCTAAGTGTAGTTACAGGATGAGAGCTACGCTCGTGGTGTCCCGTCTTCCCAGCACTCTTTGTCATATAATGCTTTGAAACTACTGACGGTCTTGGCCTCCACCACCTTCTCACTTAACTTGTTCCAACCGTCTACCACTCTATTTGCGAAGGTGAATTTTCTTATATTTCTTCGGCATCTGTGTTTAGCTAGTTTAAATCTATGACCTCTTGTTCTTGAAATTCCAGGTCTCAGGAAGTCTTCCCTGTCGATTTTATCAATTCCTGTAACTATTTTGTATGTAGTGATCATATCACCTCTTTTTCTTCTGTCTTCTAGTTTTGGCATATTTAATGCTTCTAACCTCTCCTCGTAGCTCTTGCCCTTCAGTTCTGGGAGCCACTTAGTAGCATGTCTTTGCACCTTTTCCAGTTTGTTGATGTGCTTCTTAAGATATGGGCACCACACAACAGCTGCATATTCTAGCTTTGGCCTAACAAAAGTCATGAACAATTTCTTTAGTATATCGCCATCCATGTATTTAAATGCAATTCTGAAGTTAGAAAGCATAGCATAGGCTCCTTGCACAATATTCTTTATGTGGTCCTCAGGTGATAGTTTTCTATCTAGAACCACTCCTAGATCTCTTTCTTTATCAGAATTCTTTAAAGATTTCTCACATAATATATAGGTTGTGTGGGGTCTATGTTCTCCTATTCCACATTCCATAACATGACATTTATTAACATTAAATTCCATTTGCCAAGTGGTGCTCCATATACTTATTTTGTCCAGGTCTTCTTGAAGGGCATGACAGTCATCTAAATTTCTTATCCTTCCTATTATCTTAGCATCATCAGCAAACATGTTCATATAATTCTGTATACCAACTGGTAGATCATTTATGTACACAATAAACATCACTGGTGCAAGAACTGAACCCTGTGGTACTCCACTTGTGACATTTCTCCATTCTGATACATTGCCTCTGATTACTGCCCTCATTTTTCTATCAGTCAGAAAATTTTTCATCCATGATAGAAGCTTACCTGTCACCCCTCCAATATTTTCCAGTTTCCAGAACAACCTCTTATGTGGAACTCTGTCGAAAGCCTTTTTTAGGTCCAGATAGATGCAGTCAACCCAACCATCTCTTTCCTGTAATATCTCTGTGGCTCGATCATAGAAACTGAGTAAATTCGATACACAGGATCTTCCAGATCGAAAACCATACTGTCTGTCTGATATTATATCATTTCTCTCTAGGTGTTCTACCCATTTAGTTTTGATTAGTTTTTCCAATACTTTCACTATTACACTTGTCAATGATACAGGTCTATAATTGAGGGGGTCTTCCCTGCTGCCACTTTTGTAGATTGGAACTATGTTAGCCTGTTTCCACCCGTCTGCTACGATTCCTGTACACAGGGATGCCTGAAAGATCAGGTGAAGTGGAATGCTGAGCTCAGATGCACATTCTCTCAGAACCCATGGTGAAACGCCATCTGGGCCAGCTGCTTTGTTCTTACTGAGCTCCTTGAGCATTTTTTCCACTTCGTCTCTAGCCACCTCTATGTGTTCTATGTTGTTCTCTGGAATTCTTATTGTATCTGGTTCCCTAAAGATTTCATTTTGTACAAACACACTTTGGAACTTTTCATTTAGTGTTTCACACATTTCCTTTTCATCTTCCGTGAATCTATTTCCCATTTTCAACCTCTGAATATTATCCTTTACCTGCAATTTGTTGTTTATGAATTTATAGAATAGACCTGGTTCTGTTTTACATTTGTCCGCAATCCCTTTTTCAAAATTTCTTTCTGCCTCTCTCCTCACTGCCGTGTAGTTGTTTCTCGCATCTTTGTATCGCTGTGTGTGTGTGTGTGTGTGTGTGTGTGTGTGTGTGTGTGTGTGTGTGTGTGTGTGTGTGTGTGTGTGTGTGTGTGTGTGTGTGTGGAAAAAAACCCAGCGTTGAATGTAATGAAACGCCATTTTCTGGGGTGAGCCCCGGAGGCTCCCTGGAGCTTATCGGGCTAATGTATGTTATATTAGGCCGGAACACTAGCTAAGGAGTTCAGACCTACCAGGGACCAGCGCCAGAACCTGGCCCCTTCAGAGAGGTTTCAGGGAGCAATGGCACTGGAAAACCCTCTTGTGGTTGGAGTTTTTCTTATCTGCCATCGACCGAGGTCGGGCACCCAGAAAGGTAGGCATGACAAAACAAACCCCACATGGTAAAAAACTAAAACAAAAAACCGAACAGAGAGGTAGAAACTCCCTACAATCCCCTAGGAAACAAGCTAACATCACACTTTACTGCCGTGCCGATCGTCCACGCAGCTCTCCCCGTCCCGAGAGGGGGAGGGGGGAGCCCCGAACCTACCGCGCCGGCTGCCAAGCTTCAGTTCGGAAGCTAAGCTTCAACCAACGCGAAAAAACCGCCGACCGGTGGGAGGGAGGGCTGCCAGGGAGCCTCCGGGGCTCATCCAGAAAATGGTGTTTCATTACATTCAACGCTGGTTTTCTGTGGGGAGCCCCTATGGCTCCCTGGAGCTTCATACCCAAAGAGAAGGAAAAGAAAGGGCTAACCTGGGAGGCGGCCGCCACAAACTCTGCAACGTGAAGCCGAGACAACAGGATGCAACCTGCGACCCAAGGCAACAAGAATGCACAGGAGCAGACACGCATAAAGAATGGGCGGCCAAGAACCTGCGCAACCCTCAATTCCCTGCGCCCAAAATGAGCCCTAGACGTCACCAACACAGCAGCAAAAGCTGCAAACGTCCGAACAGCACGGGCGCAAAGACAGACCGCAGGCTGGAAGACTGAAAAACGCTGTGGACGACCTGGGAGACCCCGAGCCCTGAAACAGGGAACGAGGGAAACCGGATCAACCAAAGCGCATCCCCAGACACAGTACGCAGGTAACGGCAAAAAGCGCAACCAGACAACACAGGACGAACCCCTGGCCAAACCAATCAAGCATCAATAACCCAAGAACCCCTCCGGAAACCAGCCGTCTCGACCGTTGCCAGGACGGAGAAAGGCTGCACACGTACAAATCTACCGCCAGTACCAAGGAGCAGAAACCTGAACCGAAGGGGCTACCACAAACTGAGAAGAAAGCACCCTGATCAAGGACCAGGATGGCGCAGGCGACGCATGAGCAGGCCGGAGGTGAAACAAAACATGAGAAAGCGTACGAAACGGGGCAGATGTGACGTCCACCGCGAACACAAGCTGGAGCGGCTCCGCCAGCGCCGCATAAAATGAGGCAACAGTAAGAAAACATCAATTAACTGTAGTCCAGAAAAACCCAAGAAAGGACAAGACAACCCGATGTGAAAGAGAAGACAACGTACAAAGAGCAAGAAAAAGTGCATAGAAACACCAGGAACATCATACTGTCGCCACGACGAAGCTTGCAGGTGGGACACCGTCAACAAGGCCACCTGAACACCACAGAGATGGCGATACCCGCGTCAAAATACCAGACGCGAAGAGCCGAGGAGAAGGCCGAACCAGTCACGTACAGGACCGATGCGACCTGCCGAAAGAGGCGGAGCCGCGGGAAAATGCCCCGGGTTCAGACATCTATCAAGCAGCATCTGAAAAGAAGCTGGGCCGACCACCAAGGAACCATAAGGACTGCTCTCGTGGAAATAGGCTGCAACCAAGCCAGAACCCGAAGCAACAGCTGGACCGGGAGAAGAGGAACAGGTACCCCCCACCTCGACCAGTCCTGCTGAAAAGCATCCAACGTGAACGCCTCGCAGGCGGGTAAAGGCGCCACATAAAATGGGCAATGCCTAGACCACGCCGACTCGAAGAACGTCCATGGACAGGAGTCCATACGTCCGGCAGAGCCAACGAAACGAGTCGGCAATGACTGGCCAATCCGCAAACAGAGGAATGAACCAAGACAGCTTTCCGCCAGGACGCAGGACACACCCCGGACATGAAACTCACAGTTAGCCAAACCCCGAGAATCCAGCAAACGAGCCACTTCAAGGAACCAACCCCAAAGGTCAACACCTAAGAAAAACCCTGTGGTTCCGGCAAGAACCGCCAGAGAACAGTCCGAATGGAGCTGAATGATAGAGCACCGAGTGACCCAAACTCCCCGAAGCGCAAACCAGACAGCCACGAACTCCCGAACCGTGCTGTGAGCCAGACGGACGGACAGACTCCACCATCCCCGGCCGACCTGGTGGGCACTGGTCAGAAAGCACTAGCCGAGAGAATACCCGTCCGTGAACACATCGAGTGAAGGCTCGGGGAGGTGCCAAGGCACGGAACCCCAAAAACCCCAAAGAGGAAGCTGGTGACGCAGCACCAACACAAGATCCCCGGAGGAACAAACCCAACAATTGCGAGAGGCGGAAGGGGAGTCTCCGAAGGAACCAACCAAACGCCGAAGCCAAACCCGACCCCACGGGCAGACCAGCACATCGAAGTTCAGACTCCCGCACAACCGCTCGAGCAACCCAGGACCCCCTCATGCACAGCCGAAGGCGGGACCACAGCCGCAGTAACACTTCTGGAGGGAAAGACAAGGAGTGGCCCAATAGCCCTAATCAAGGCCCAGGTCCGAACCCGGGACGGAAACAGATGGAATGGCCTCCAGATCACCAGGAAACCAAACCCGGCGATCTGGAAAGAACCACACCCCTGGTGAGCAGACAAGAGGACCGACTGGGAGCCCACACCAGCCAGTTATCGAGGTAGGCCAGACACTGAATCTCAAGCAGACTCAGACAGGCCACCAAGATCCGGTAAAGATGCAAAAAAAAAAAAAAAAAAAAAAAAAAACACCAAGTGCCAATAAGTCCAGGTGGACTTATTGGCACTTGGACACATCCAAGGCACATCTTGGACTTATTGGACACATCCAGGCACCCGGCCACAACAGAAGCCGGACAGGAGACAACAGTCCTCTGAGGAGAGCATAGAAACCAGGGCGCAAACTGAAGAAGTCCAGAAGAACCGCAGATTCGATGGCCCATGTCTGCAAGGAGCAGACGGGAACCCCAGAAGGATGGGGCAGATCGACCACGCCCAACGCACCAACCAAGATGACATGACGAAGCGCAGGGAAAGAAGCCCACCCCGCCAGCTCTAAACCCCCCAAAGGGCGAGAAGCCGTCCACCGCCGACACAAGAGGCCGAAAGACAACCAAAAGCGCCCACCAACAGCAGGACCATAAGAGAGTCAGCAGAGCAAGCTGCTCCCCCAACACCCCGTCAACAGAGAAGGGAACACAGCCCCTTCCAAAAGAAAAAGTACACATACACATATATACATAACACAAGGTATGTGACACACACGTGCATATGCACATACACATGTGCACACACACACACAGTATACACATGTACATGCGTACACACACACATACACTTGAAAAGAAAATTACAAGCTGCCGGCCACGCAAAGAATGCACAAAACTGCATCAAAAGGCCCACCTCGACAAAACCTCAAAGTCCCAGCACGACCACAACACATGCCAAGACCCAAAAAGATCAGTCTGCAAGCCAGGAAGACCCCGGAACTCCAGAAGGCAGAAACCGGGTCACACACGAGAAAACAAAGCCCCCAGAACCCACAAAGGGGCCCAAGAGGAAGAAACCTCCGGAACGAAACCAAAGAACCCAAAGGAACCTGGAATCGAACCAAGGGGAGGCCAAACCACCACATTTTGCTGGCGGATAAACACCACAGAAAGGCAAAGCACAGCCCCCAGACAGAACCCCCTGGGAAAATGGTCATAACAGACCGAAAACCGAGGGACAAGGTGTGGGAGCAAACATAACAGCCAGGGAACACCGAGCCCAAACCCAAAGACCCAGACCCAAAACAGACAAAATGGAAAACCCGGTGTAAAATCAACTCTCAAACTTTCCCAGACGAACAGGCAATGAGCAGAAAACACCAGAAAATCAAAGAAACGACAACCGGAGAATAAAACCCCCTGAAAAAAGGTGAAAATTCACCCAAGAAGCTCGCTCGCACACCCAGTCGCATGTAAACAAACCGCAACGCCGCCCTGGTGGCCACGCCGGGAAACCGGCAGATGAAAATGGCCGCCAGAACAGGGGCTGTGACTGACGCTAAAGATACAAAAACATACCAGCAAAAGTGGGAAGCAAGCAGACTGGATGGGCGAAATACGCTGCCCAAAAGCAGAAAACCCAGGCTGGGGCAAACCGCCCCAGAACTACTAGCAGGCATCTCCCACAGCCCCGAGAACCAACAACAGAGGCCCTGGGGCAGAGCCGTCCTCCAAGCCCTTCGCCCTTAAAGAAAAGCAAGAGTCCATGGGAAAGGCAGCAAGAAAGGGCCGCTGGTAAGACCCAGAAGCCTTGGCAAGAGGAACTAGCTCGAAAACCTCCGTCCCCCAACCCGAACAGGGCAGTCCCCGAAAACCGCCCGAGTCTCGGGCCCAACTAAACCCTGCCCTGACCTCGAAACCCGCAGACGGTCCAGAGGCGGGAACAGGGAGGGAAAGGGGCGAACAGCACCTAACCAAAACAGGGCGGCCTCGGGGCATCCGAGTGGGAAACCAACCTAGTATGTTGCAGCAACCTAACCTAGCTTGCAACACGGATGCCGCCTGTACTCTGAACAGTAATAACATCAGGAGAGTACTGGAGAACAAGCAGAGAAAATCTCTCCCAAGACTCCGGGTCAAGGTGTCAGTGACCCAACAGGCAGCATGACGGAGGTAAAAGTGGGGACTGTCACCCAGAGACAAGGGCACGGCAACCAACAATCCCGTACAAGACGGGTTGGAACCCGGAAGACACATTCAATGGTCCCCCGAGCCCAGACAGGGGTTTCCAGGGCCCGTAGGCTGACTGCTACGGGAAGCCCGGGCAAGGTGTGCCAAACCGGTTGGGGATAGCACTGAAACCCCCTGAGACGTGTACAATCACGGGGGCCTAGCAGAGGGCCGCAAAACACTACCAGTGGAACTATAGCCACACAGGGCAGACCCCCCACCAGGCAACTGAAAATAAAAACAAAAGAAAAACCCCGCAAAAGTACACCGTCTCCAGAGGCAACAGGAACCAGTGGCCGATTAGGTGGCAGGCTGTGCAACACCTTGACGCCCTAACCAGCACAATACCAATCCCTACCCAGGGCCAAACAAGGGCCCCAAGGGCGAGGCAAATGCCGAGCAGCAAGAACCTCTACGGGAATGGTTCCTGAACACCCCAGGGAAGATAACCCTGTTACGGAAGGGCAGTACTCACAGGGCGCTTAGGGAAGTCAGCCACTAAGCACATGCAGCCCTGGCACTGATGAGGTACTCCTGGCCACCGCACAACACAACACACGGCAGTGAACGCCACACAAGGCAAACACCGCCTAGGAAACCGAGGCCAGAGAAGCGTCTATCCCGGTTGACATTAGCTTATGAAGTGAAGCTTGGCACCCGGCGTGGTACGTCCGGGGCTCCCCCCTCCCCCTCTTGGGGTGGGGAGGGCTGTGCGGACGATCGGCGCGGCAGTAAAGTGCGATGTTTGCTTGTTTGCTTGTTTCCTTGGGATTGTAGGGAGTTTCTACCTCTCTGTTCGTTTTTTTGTTTTAGTTTTTTACCAGGTGGGGTTTGTTTTGTCATGCCTACTTTTCTGGGTGCCTAACCCCGGTCGATGGCAGATAAGGAAAATCCCAACCACAAATGGGTTTTCCAGGGCCATTGCTCCCTGAAACCTCTCTGAAGGGGCCAGGTTCTGGCGCTGGTCCCTGGTAGGTCTGAACTCCTTAGCTAATGTCCCGGTCTAATAAAACATGCATTAGCCCGATAAGCTCCAGGGAGTCTCCGTGGCTCACCCAGAAAATGGCGTTTCATTAAATTCAACGCTGGGTTTTTTCTGTGGCTCCCCCACAGAAAAAATAGTAGTGCCAGTTGATTGACAGTTGAGAGGCGGGCCGAAAGAGCAGAGCTCAACCCCCGCAAGCACAACTAGGTTAATATAGTAGTTAAAGGGAGCAACAGGCTCTGCAGTAACCATCAAAGACTGAGTCACCACTGGAGACTCAGAGGTAAACCCTGGCAAAGGAAGGGAGAGGATCAGTAGGGGAAGCCAAAGATGAAGCCTGGTCTAGTCCCACTATAGTTGGAGCTATGTACCCCAATCTTCCATCAGTCCAACTTGGGGGCCTGGTCATCCACCCAATGAGCCTGAGGAGGAGAAAGGATGTTCTGGGAAGAAGACTACTAGGAAAAGTACTGGTAATCAGAAATTGGACTTCAATGCCTTGCACCCCCACCCACCATGGAGCCCAATAAAGAAAGGCCCCCTTACCAACACAGCATGTTATTCCCCCAGGAGCTGCAGTTGTTGGGTAGACTCAAGAATCAAGTGAAGGAACAATGGGGAATGCACAGGTGTCCATACCTGGTGAACACATGGGTGTATATCATCCACTATGTATATCACTGGTGCACCATCACAGGAGGAAGGTGAGAGGAGGGGAGCCAGTATATACAAAGCTAAAAGTTAAAATATATTTATTTTAAAGACAATGCTAATATTAAATGAAAAGTGAATTTATAATCATGCATTTATGATATATTGCAGTTGCTAAATTAGCAAACAGCAGTGCCAGTAAAAAAAAAACCTATGACATCAAGTAAATAAACTGAAACTTTACTAATAATGTGACATCACTCTTAACACATCTACATAAATTGTTTATATTTAACACTTCTTGGCACTTTGTTTATCACAAGGCGGCCATCATAACTAAGAGAAGCAAATGTCCAGAAATCTGCAGCAGACCACTCAACTGCATACACAGAATCTTCATGATCATCATACACCTGGATAACTCCTTCCTCCGTACCCTCGGTTCTGGAATACAATATATAAAGTGGATTTTCACATGTACTGTATCTTTAAAAGTAATATTACTTTAACATTTTTTGTGTTATATTTTAAAGGTAAAGAGGTGCAGTAATTACTTTCTGAATGAGTGAATAGCTGTACAGAATATAATATTTCATAGACCCCTGGCACTGATGTCACACTGGGAGGTCAAACAACACTAACACTTTAAGTATATGGCATCATAAGTGAATATGTGATGTACTGGTTGGTCTAGTGTTGAGAATGAACAAGATTTTTGTGCAAATTATGTTCTGACAGTAATCATTCTCAATGCTACAAATTCTGATATAGAGTTGTTTGTTCTTTATATACGATGCTGCAAATATAATGTGGACACAGTGTTGTAATATCACATCCTCATAGTTGGTCCTGTTATGTACATAGGCTTAATAAGCAAACCATGGTGATCCCCTCTGTTTTCCTAAGTTAATTCTTCCACTGTGCAGTGTGGCTAGGGATTGATCTCGCTAATTATCAGTAAACATAGTTGACACAGTTGAGGAAGTTTTAACCACTGTGATGTGTCGAGTTTATTGTGACATTCCCCGTGCGCATGAAATCAAGTGTTCCCCAAAAATTCGTTTTTCCTTGTAAAATGATAAATTCCCTTTCCTGAACATGTCTATGTAAAAATAAATACCAAATTCCACTTACTTTGGCTGTAGGGATGTGAACAAGTTGATGGCAACCAGCCATCAGGGGCTCGTTGCCTGTGCGTAAAGCTCCCAAACACGGTCGTGGGGGCGATTCAAGCACCGCAAGTTGCCACAAATATACATGTATTTTCAATTATTTGTTCTATGTATTTCCAATGTGGTTTTATTTAGTTTTTTTATTGTATATGATGCATATTTGTGTCCTTTACAATATGTATACAGTATAACGTTCATAATGTTCCATGGAACTGTGATACATGTGTCTGTAATGTGTTCACAATAAATGTTTATTGTCGCAATATTACTTGTTAAAAATTCACTAAAATTACAATATGTACAGTTTCACACACTATTTACACAGTAACAGTAACACACAGTATTACACATTGACATCCAGCACCTTCCTCCCTTGGGAGAGTGTGATCACGTCCTGTTAGACATTGATTATGCTTTAAGATATCATCTAGAAGAAAATGGGGACATTGAAACAGTTGATAAACTCGATTTAAGGATAGGTCACTATGGGGAACTTCAAAATTTTTTTAATGAGTGTAATTGGACAGAATTGTTGCTAGGCAGGGAAGTAAATGAAATGTATGCCAAATTTTTAAAAATATACAAGGAAGGCTGTTACGGCCCTGGGTTCCTCAGTGGAAACCAGAGGTCAAAATTGAACTAAATAAGCTATGTTAGATTAGCAAAACGCAACTCGATGTGTCTTTGTTTGTATCTTCCCTGCCAGATGTAAGACTATTCTTGTTTCTCAAAGAGCATTTAAAGACTGAGCTTGGGGTTGATTATTAAATAATAACATAGGCACCAACTATGTTTACTAAAACTTTCTAATCATTTGTAAAGTAAACCTGAGTAAACTTGGTATAGAGCTGCGGTACGATTAGTTGAGCAGTCTGCCGGCAGCAAGCCAGCTGGGCGGGAAGGAGACTGAGACTCGAGCTTCTTCTGGCTGGCGTTCGTGGGGACGAGACCTACTCTGTGGCTGCACCCCTACTCTCCTCCCTTCTCCCCTTACTTATTTCCCTTACCTTAAGTTCCTGTACCATTAAGTTAAGTACAGTGTGTTTTAAGTGCGCCTACTCTGGTAGTAACGATTGGTGAGACCTGGGGGTAGTATTTGCCAGTGTTTTGGGTACCCCTAAGTGTTGTGTTTTGTATTAGGGTACCACGTGGTCTCACTACCCTAAGCTGCATCCAGCTTCAGTGCTTATCCAGTAGTACTTTACCCTAGCTTGTTCTTAGTGTAAACCTTGTATCCTGCTAATGGGCACCAAGGCTTTTAACGTAAGATAGTGTAGTAAAGTAATTATTATTATTGTTATTGGTGTGAGTGTATATGGGGGGTTGTTAAGGGGTTAATAAATAAGTAAATTAGAACAGAGTATCCCTTCTTCCTGTGTGGGAGTGCATTGATCAACCCTTAGACTGACATATATGGTCTAGTAGCAAGTTATTATTACTGTGGATAGTTTATTTTGGGGGCCGGGCCTTTTAGCTCTCCCATATTTGATAACTCTGTTTTCTAACCACCCTTACCCCTTAATAGTACCAGTTTCCTTATATCAAGCCCACCATTTATTATAACAAAGGCACACAAACATTCATACCAAAACAGAGATGCAGGGCCAGAAAACAGGATTGGTTTGACAGAAATTGTGAGAGGGCCAGAGTCCAAAAGACACAAAAATGGAATCAGTATAGGAAGAGGCCAAACCCCCAAACATACCTGGTTGATGGGGTTCTGGGAGTTCTTTTACTCCCCAAGCCCGGCCCGAGGCCAGGCTTGACTTGTGAGAGTCTGGTCCACCAGGCTGTTGCTTGGAGCGGCCCGCAGGCCCACATACCCACCACAGCCCGGTTGGTCCGGCACTCCTTGGAGGAATATATCTAGTTTCCTCTTGAAGATGTCCACGGTTGTTCCGGCAATATTTCTTATGCTTGCTGGGAGGACGTTGAACAACCGCGGACCTCTGATGATTATACAGTGTTCTCTGATTGTGCCTATGGCACCTCTGCTCTTCACTGGTTCTATTCTGCATTTTCTTCCATATCGTTCACTCCAGTACGTTGTTATTTTACTGTGTAGATTTGGTACTTGGCCCTCCAGTATCTTCCAGGTGTATATTATTTGATATCTCTCTCGTCTTCTTTCTAGTGAATACATTTGGAGGGCTTTGAGATGATCCCAATAATTTAGGTGCTTTATTGCGTCTATGCGTGCCATATATGTTCTCTGTATTCCCTCTATTTCAGCAATCTCTCCTGCTCTGAAGGGGGAAGTGAGTACTGAGCAGTACTCAAGACGGGACAACACAAGTGACTTGAAGAGTACAACTATTGTGATGGGATCCCTGGATTTGAAAGTTCTCGTAATCCATCCTATCATTTTTCTGGCTGTCGCAATATTTGCTTGGTTATGCTCCTTAACCCTTAAAGTGCGCATCACTTCATATGAAGTGTAAATCGTTTTACCAGTCAACTGCGCTTCACTTCATATGAAGTGTATGGGTACCGCGCACGATTTGAATGGCCCGCGGTGTAGCTGGGGGTCCCATACGCTGCCCAGGGGCTCTAGTAAACAGCGGCCATTTTGAAAAAAATTCCAGCTCACGATCCGATGGCATGGGAGGCCTCAGTTTAGCGAGTCACCATGGCGAGCGCACGGTCAAACGCCTCACGGGCACGCACCACTCAGTCCCTCACCCCAGAGCAAATAGCCCACGAATTATTCTCTGAAGGTGAAGAAAGTGTGTTTGACGATTCAGACAACGATGAGGATTATACACAGTTGTCGGGTGATAGTAGCAGCAGCAGTGAAAGTGAGAATGACCGCCATGCCATGGCGAGGCCTATATGCTCTCCCATGCCTCCTCGCCCATTTTCTACCCCAATTCTACCACGACCTCACAGTTCCTGTGGATATTTTCTGTTTGAGGGTGACGAGTCAGAGGGAGGTGACTCCTTTTCTGGGTTTAGTGACTCAGATCAAAGTTTTATTGAGCCTGTGGCTGGTACCAGTGGTGTAACTGGGCGAGAAATTGTCGCGTCAGCAGCATCTCGCCCGGCCAAGCGCCACCGCATGGCACCACAAGAGGGACCAAGACCCTCGTGTTCACGTGCACCCACCTCACGTGCACGTAGCCGCCGTGCTTCTCGCAGACGGTATTCAGCTCCTGGTCGCCGGTATGCATCGCTTCCTCGCCGTCTTTCCTCTGCATCTCGCAGGACGCCTGGTGTACTTGAGTGGAGTGATGGTGACGATTTTATTCCTAATATTCCTCACTTTGACGATAAAGATGTAGGGATTACAAACCTTTTCCCTAATCAAGGTGAGGACATGGCTGAGATGGAATATTTTACAGCATTCTATGATGAACCACTCATGGAATACATTGTACACCAAACGAACCTGCATGCTGCTTACCTGATTGAGAGGGAAATCACAGAATTTTCACGACTGCAGCGTTGGAAAAATACCACAGTGGCGGAAATGTATGTGTTTTTGGCACTCTGTTTGTTGATGAAGCACTGTCACAAACATGCAATAAATGACTATTGGAGCAAGGACAAGACAATACCAACACCTTTATTCGGGAAATATATGTCACGAGACAGGTTTCAGATACTCCTCAGGTGTCTACATTTTGGAAGTGTTCAGGACCGAACACCTGATGATAGACTGTGGCGAGTGAGGCACTAATATGAACGATGTTATTGGAAAATTCAGAGATTTTTACGTACCAGCACAGAAGCTGGTGGTTGATGAATCTCTCATACTTTTCAAGGGACGTGTTCCATTCAAACAGTACATTCCCTCAAAACGAAACCGATTTGGCCTGAAATTTTTTGTTCTTTGTGATTGTGAGACAGGATACGTGTTACACATGATTCTGTACTCGGCTAGTGATGTAGACATTCCCGGTAACAACGAACATGGATTCTCGGGGAGTGTAGTGAAGACCATCATGGCTCCGTGGATGAACAAGGGACACATTTTATACACAGATAATTACTATACAAGTCCCTTGCTAGCTCGGTTCTTGCTAGAAAATAGAACCGGATTGGTTGGTACAGTAAAGCCACAACGAAGGGAAATGCCTGTGTTTGACAACGACATTGCAGTTGGTGAGTGTCAGAGAAGGAAAAGTGATAACATTCTGTCAGTTCGGTGGAAAGACAAAAGAGAGGTGAACTTGTTGACAACAATTCATGATGGAACAATGGTGAACAGTGGGAAAGTGAGCCATAAAACAAACGCACCACTATATAAGCCAGACTGTGTTTTAGACTATAATATCAACATGCGGTTGATTGATAAATCAGACATGATGATTGGCACTGCAGAGTGTGTGCGGAAGACATGTAGGTGGACGAAAAAAGTGTTCTTCCATCTTGTGGACATGAGCATGCTGAACTGTTTCAACATGTACCTTGTGAGAACTGGACGTAAGCCCACTTTCCGTGACTTTGTATTTGATGCTGCAATACAGTTATTAGGAAAGTTTGCAAAAGATGTCCCAGGTATTCAGCGGCCCATCATAAACCCACTGTTGCAGCATGCTGGTACTCCACGCCTCGCTCACACTGAAGGCTTCCTAGCACACAAACTTAAGTATTTGCCACCTGGTGTGAAGCGTGCAATAGCCCAACGTGATTGCTTGGTGTGTAAAACAACGACACGTAGAGACAAGAAACGGAAGCTTGTGCAAACATGGTGTGAAACGTGTGGTATCCCATTATGTGCTGTCGACTGCTTCAATGACTACTACTACTAGAAATCTTCTAAGTGTGCTTCAAAGTGTGTATTGCGTGTGCGAGTGTGTAAATATGTAAACATGTAAGCAGATAGCATGTGCGTGTGTGTAAATATATACAAATATAAGCAGAACATACAATATAATAGACTGTAATGACATATTATATTGCCGTAATTGAAAACATTTGTGTGCGCCTGTGTATACTCAAATATGCAACAATTATTGATACAAAATATGTTCAAACAGTATTTGAAACACAATTAGTGAAAAAAAATTAGATAAAATGCGCTTAGACATTGTAAATAAATAGCACGAAAATATATTTGTGGCAACTCTAGCTGTTTGAGGACCGCGCGCAACACCTCCCGGGCGTGTACTGCATGAGCGAAGATGCAGATTGTGACGTCATCACCGAGCTTCTCGGCTCTATTGCAACAAAAGTAAGTACAATAGAATTTTTTTTTTATTTTTCCCGTGATCAGTGAACAGAACTTAACAGATTAGAATTTTTTTTTTTTTTTTTTTTTTTTTCAAAATGACATGCGCCTGTGCGGATGGCAGGATATTAGACCCCGAGCATGTTAAGGGTTAAACGTTAGGTCGTCAGACATTATTATTCCCAAATCCTTTACATGCTGTTTTCCTACTATGGGTACATTTGACTGTGTTTTGTACTCTGTATTATGTTTAAGGTCCTCATTTTTACCGTACCTGAGTACCTGGAATTTATCACTGTTAAACATCATGTTATTTTCTGATGCCCAGTCGAAAACTTTATTAATATCAGCTTGAAGTTTTTCAATGTCCTCAGCCGAGGTAATTTTCATACTGATTTTTGTGTCATCTGCAAAGGATGATATGAAGCTGTGACTTGTATTTTTGTCTATATCTGATATGAGAATAAGGAAAAGCAGCGGTGCAAGGACTGTACCCTGAGGTACAGAGCTTTTAACTGCACTTGAACTAGATTTTATATGGTTGACCGTTACTCGCTGAGTCCTGTTTGACAGAAAACTGAGTATCCAGCGTCCTACTTTACCAGTTATTCCCATTGACTTCATTTTGTGTGCTATCACTCCATGGTCACATTTATCGAAAGCCTTTGCGAAGTCCGTGTATATCACATCAGCATTCTGTTTTTCTTCTAATGCCTCAGTGACTTTGTCGTAGTGCTCAAGTAGCTGTGAGAGGCACGATCTTCCCGCTCGAAATCCATGTTGGCCTGGGTTGTGAAGGTCATTGGTCTCCATGAAATTGGTGACCTGACTCCTAATCACTCTCTCAAATACTTTTATGATGTGCGATGTTAGTGCAACTGGTCTATAATTCTTCGCCAATGCTTTGCTCCCTCCCTTGTGTAGAGGGGCTATGTCTGCTACTTTAAGTGCATCTGGTATCTCCCCCGTATCCAAGCTCTTCCTCCACACTATACTGAGTGCCTGTGCTACCGGCACTTTGCATTTCTTTATAAATATTGAATTCCATGAGTCTGGACCTGGGGCCGAGTGCATGGGCATGTTTTCAAATTCTCTTTCAAAATTTAGTGCGCTCGTGTTGATATCAGTTATATTTACAGGGGTTTGAATATCCCACATAAAGAAATTGTCTGGATCTTCCACTTTCATGTTGTTTATTGGAGTGCTAAACATGTCCTCATACTGCTTTTTTAGGATTTCACTAATTTCTTTGTCATCCTCCGTGTATGAACCTTCACTTGTACGAATAGGTCCAATACTGGCAGTGGTTTTTGCTTTTGATTTCGCATATGAGAAGAAATATTTTGGATTTTTCTTTATTTCCTGAATTGTTTTCTGTTCTAATTGCCTTTCTTCAGTTTCATATGAGTGTTTCAATTTGCGCTTGATTTCTTCAATCTCCCTATTTAAATTATTCCTTCTTTGACGGGAAATTCGTGTCTGCATAAGCAGTTCCGTTATTTTTTTCCTGCGTTTATAGTGTCGTCTGCGTTCTCTTTCTACGTTAGATCTCTTTCTGGCTTTCCTCAAAGGAACATGTTTCAGACAGACTTGATATGCTTCCGAAGTCAGTTTTTCTATTCCTTCTGTAGGACTTGTATTACTTAGAACAGTTTCCCATAGAATGTTTGTAAGTTCCCTGTTTATTATCTCCCAGTCTATCCTTTTATTATTAAAATTGAATTTACTGAATAGCCCCTCTCACTTTATCAACGTTTTAGGTCTATTCTGAGTATTGATGGTCGTTTGCACTTCAATGAGCTTGTGATCTGAGTATGTGGTATCTGATATCGTAATGTCTCTGATAATGTCTTCATTGTTCGTAAAGACCAGATCTAGAATATTTTCATTTCTCGTTGGCGCCGATATCTGCTGATTGAGTGAAAATTTGTCACAGAATCTAAGTAGTTCTCTAATCTGTGGTTGGTTAGGTCCCGATAGATTTCCTGGTATAATATTATTGTTTGCTGTTTTCCACCTGAGACTAGGCAAGTTGTAGTCACCTAGGAAGATAATATCAGGAATCGGGTTCTCCAAATTATCAAGGCTATGCTCTATTTTGCTACCAGCGCTACAAAGATGCGAGAAACAACTATACGGCAGTAAGGAGAGAGGCAGAAAGAAATTTTGAAAAAGGGATAGCGGATAAATGAAAAACAGAACCGGGCCTATTCTACAAATTCATAAACAACAAATTGCAGGTAAAGGATAATATCCAGAGGTTGAAAATGGGAAACAGATTCACGGAAAATTAAAAGGAAATGTGTGAAACATTAAATATAAAGTCCCAAAGTGTGTTTGTACAAAATGAAATCTTCAGAGAACCAGACACAATAAGAATTCCAGAGAACAACATAGAGCGGATAGAGGTGTCTATAGATGAAGTGGAAAATATGCTCAAGGAGCTCAGTAAGAACAAAGCAGCTGGACCAGATGGAGTTTCACCATGGGTTCTGAGAGAATGTGCATCTGAGCTCAGCATTCCAATTCACCTGATCTTTCAGGCATCCCTGTGTACAGGAATCGTAGCAGACGTGTGGAAACAGGCTAACATAGTTCCAATCTACAAAAATGGCAGCAGGGAAGACCCCCTCAATTATAGACCTGTATCATTGACAAGTGTAATAGTGAAAGTATTGGAAAAACTAATCAAAACTAAATGGGTAGAACACCTGGAGAGAAATGATATATTATCAGACAGACAGTATGGTTTTCGATCTGGAAGATCCTGTGTATCGAATTTATTCAGTTTCTATGATCGAGCCACAGAGATATTACAGGAAAGAGATGGTTGGGTTGACTGCATCTATCTGGACCTAAAAAAGGTTTTCGACAGAGTTCCACATAAGAGGTTGTTCTGGAAACTGGAAAATATTGGAGGGGTGACAGGTAAGCTTCTAACATGGATGATAAATTTTCTGATAGAAAAATGAGGGTAATCCGAGGCAAGGTATCGGATTGGAGGAATGTCACAAGTGGAGTACCACAGGGTTCAGTTCTTGCACCAGTGATGTTTATTGTCTACATAAATGATCTACCAGTTGGTATACAGAATTATATGAACATGTTTGCTGATGATGCTAAGATAATAGGAAGGATAAGAAATTTAGATGACTGTCATGCCCTTCAAGAAGACCTGGACAAAATAAGTATATGGAGCACCACTTGGCAAATGGAATTTAATGTAAATAAATGTCATGTTATGGAATGTGGAATAGGAGAACATAGACCCCACACAACCTATATATTATGTGAGAAATCTTTAAAGAATTCTGATAAAGAAAGAGATCTAGGAGTGGTTCTAGATAGAAAACTATCACCTGAGGACCACATAAAGAATATTGTGCAAGGAGCCTATGCAATGCTTTCTAACTTCAGAATTGCATTTAAATACATGGATGGCGATATACTAAAGAAATTGTTCATGACGTTTGTTAGGCCAAAGCTAGAATATGCAGCTGTTGTGTGGTGCCCATATCTTAAGAAGCACATCAACAAACTGGAAAAGGTGCAAAGACATGCTACTAAGTGGCTCCTAGAACTGAAGGGCAAGAGCTACGAGGAGAGGTTAGAAGCATTAAATATGCCAAAACTAGAAGACAGAAGAAAGAGAGGTGATATGATCACTACGTACAAAATAGTAACAGGAATTGATAAAATCGACAGGGAAGACTTCCTGAGACCTGGAACTTCAAGAACAAGAGGTCATAGATTTAAACTAGCTAAACACAGATGCCGAAGAAATATAAGAAAATTCACCTTCGCAAATAGAGTGGTAGACGGTTGGAACAAGTTAAGTGAGAAGGTGGTGGAGGCCAAGACCGTCAGTAGTTTCAAAGCGTTATATGACAGAGTGCTGGGAAGACGGGACACCACGAGCGTAGCTCTCATCCTGTAACTACACTTAGGTAATTACACTTATGTAATTACACTTAGGTAATTACAAAACCTCCGATACAGGAAAACGTACCACCAAACAGGCACCCCCACCGTTGCACTGCGGAACAAGGTGGAGGCGGGGCCCCAAACTTAAGCAAGGTTAGACAAGCATAGGAGAGGGGCAGGAGGAGTACAGGCAGGAACCGCCTCGGAAAGGACAAGAGGCCACAAGCAGACACCCGTGAACCGAGGAACACGGTATGTTCTTTTATGTCTTGTTCGCTATTAAAGTATGCATATACATAAATAACATATTAGGGCATAAATACATACTCTATGTATATGCATGTGTTACTGTATATGGCCAAAAGGGTTATACAGTACACTGTATATGGTTCTAGCATGAATTTTCTGTAACTCTTGTGTCCTTCACTTGGGAAAGACGCTGAAAAATTTGCTCTCCAAAGTTCATGTTACAATTTTATTGGGCCTAATGTGTTTTGCTTAGTATGCCTAAGTGTGCTTTCTGAGATGTCAAGTGCATGTACTGAATCCTGATAAACCTTGCCCGTCATCACTGCAATTAACTCATCCAATGGCACATTGGTGAGCAGTGACTCAACATCCACATCTCATATGTGAATCCTGATTCCAAATCAGGTGGAGAGAACAAGAGCTGCCCAGTATGGGCTAATCGCCCTGCAGTAGGCGCGTCGGGTGATACGATCCACGTTCGCAAGAACGTATGTACACCCATTCCTATTCCCAAAAACAAAAACAGCGTTAGGACGAAGTAGACGCCAAAACCGCACCAACTCACCTGCAGAACATAGGCCCTGAAGGGCCATGACGCAAGCGTTCGAGTCCGTATCCGCCAGAGGAGGCCAGTGCGTCCATGCTGGAGAGGAGGAGGGGAGCAGCGAAAGAGGCTCCCCACCCTAGAACGCAGGGAAAAAACCTCATGAATTCCACACAGCGGCACCCCAGAACACCCCCAAAGCAACGGGGGCACGGATGGGAATAAGAAAAGAGCGAGAGGCGAAGCCCCCCGAGAGAACGGTTCCCAAACGCCCCAGGGAAGATAACCCTGTTACGCAAGGGTAGTACTCACAGGGTGCTTAGGGAAGTCAGCCACTAAGCACATGCAGCCCTGGCACTGATGAGGTACTCCTGGCCACCGCACAACACAACACACGGCAGTGAACGCCACACAAGGCAAACACCGCCTAGGAAACTGAGGCCAGAGAAGCGTCTATCTCGGTTGACATTAGCGAACGAACTGAAGCTTGGCAGCTGGCGCGGTAGGTCCGGGGCTCCCCCCTCCCCCCTCTCGGGGCGGGGAGGGCTGCGCGGACGATCGGCGCGGCAGTAAAGTGTGATGTTTGCTTGTTTCCTTGTGATTGTAGGGAGTTTTTACCTCTCTGTTCAGTTTTTTGTTTTAGTTTTTTACCATGTGGGGTTTGTTTTGTTATGCCTACCTTTCTGGGTGCAAACCCCGGTCGATGGCAGATAAGGAAAACCCCAACCACAAAAGGGTTTTTCAGGGCCATTGCTCCCTGAAACCTCTCTGAAGGGGCCAGGTTCTGGCACTGGTCCCTGGTAGGTCTGAACTCCTTAGCTAATGTCCCGGTCTAATATAACATACATTAGCCCAATAAGCTCCAGGGAGCCGTAGGAATTCCCCACAGAAAATTCCTCTTATAAAAATGTTCATTTGTATTCCCTGACCACGGGAAAAATAAAAAAAAATCGTAGGTGACATATTTTGGCCGCAATAGGGCAAGGAAGTCTGACAAAATTTAGGCACTGACAGAACAATCGATGGAGGCGGGTCAGCTTCACCAGAGCTGTCAGGCGAGAGTTGCCGCAAAATTATTACATAATTATTTCAATCTCTGATTTTCCTTAGTTTTTTGCAGTAAAAAACACACATTCACACAACAATGTGTGAATTGTTGTGTGAATGTGTCACACAACACACATTCAATAGTGTGTTGTGTGATATATGTATATAATAAAACAGGTGAATCATTGCTATACTCAAAATTGTGGTGAGCATATTACTGATTCAATTATTATGTTCATAAAACAATAAACAAATAGTTTTGTTGTTATTACACTATATACACACAAGTTATATATTTAAGTATCTGCATGCTTTGTTCAACGTAACGAACCATTAAGTTGGTATGGTGTCATACCAATGATGAGTGGCCGCCACACACCAGCCAGCAAATGCCGCCACCTTCCCTCCAACAACGGCTCACTCGCCAACACCACTGCTCCCACCATACTGGTTTTTCTTTTATTCACTATATACAGACGTTATATATAAGTATCTACATGTTTTGTTCACCATTACTGTACAACTAAGCTGGTATGGTGAGTTCAAAGAGCACCAGAGTCCCCACACACCACAGCATCAGCTGATGCTGCCTCCCCTCCCTCACTCATTCAAGGGTACACACACTAAAATTTCTCCTTCAACCATACTATTTGTGGTGTTATTACACTATATACACACATTATATAAAAGTATCAACACGTTTTGTTCACCTTAACTGTACAACTAAGCTGGTATGTTGAGTTCAGACAGCAACAGAGGTCACAACACACAGCTGATGCTGCTTCCCTCCTTCAAGATTCCTCCTACCACCATATTGTTTATGTTGTTATTACACTATATACTCCCATTATATATAAATATCTACATTTGTGTTCACCATACGGAACCACTAAGCTGATATGGTGATTCTTGATAATAACAGGTAGCCACACAGAGTCAGCAGACGAAGCTACCTCCCTCCCTCACCATTACTGTTCCCACCATACTACGCACAGTGCTAATTATCACAACACTCCTTCTATTATCAGAATCCTAGTAATTTTTATCACAGTCAGGGGTTTTCTGTAATACAATGGGGCCCTCGACTTACGATGCTAATCCGTTCCTAGAGATGGATCGTAAGTCGAAATATCGTAAGTCGAAGCGATTTTTCCCATAAGAAATAAAGGGATTTGAATTCATCCGTTCCCCACCATCCAAAAATATTAGCATACAAATACATTTTATACTGAATACAATGCTTTTTTCTAACTACAATACAGTACCTAAGTTTATCTTACCTTTATGGAGGGCTCTTGATGGCGTATGGAAGATGGTGATGAGGGAGGAGGAGGAGGAGAGTTGTTACTGTTTGGAAGGGGAGTCCCCTTCCATTATCACATCAGGCAGTGATGTTTTCTCTGGGGTACTCTCTCTCCTACGTTTTGCCTGAATACCACTAGGACCTGGTTGTGGTTCAGTGCTTGTTTGTCTCACTACAAATTTGCCAAGAGACATTTGTTTTTCCCTTCGTTTTAACATTTGTCTGTAATGATGCATCACTTTAGCACCCATAATGTAATTTTTCTTAGCCAGTATGGTGGATATCGTTGACTGAGATTTGTTGTACTGCCTAGCCAGTTCAACAACCCGCACACCATCTTCATATTTACGAATGATCTCTTGTTTCTGCTCTATGGTCATTCTTACATGGGATCTCACATGTTGAGCCTTACCACTGACTTTCCTAGGACTCATGGTGTGATATATAATAATTACTTTAATGTTCAAAATGCAAAAAATCACCTCAAACGCGGAATTTCTTATAGGTGCGATTGTCACTAAGCGGGCAGCTGTAGTAAACTGAGGCAGGTAGGACTGCGTGACCGGGAACCACACGCTCGGTCGACCCGAACGTGTACCAACAAATATCGGAAGTCGACGACACCATCGGATGTAGAGTCACATTTTTCGATGAAATTTACATCGCAACTCGAAATTATCGTAAGTAGGGGCAATCGGAAGTCGAGGTGCCACTGTACTGTCATCGCTAAATAATACCAGTTACATATATATTTTAACATTTTTAGGCGATGGTGTGGTCACAAGCTGAACAGCAGTGCTGTTAGCTCATTCTTTATGCGCCAGCCTTGGTTGCTCACTCAATAATGAGGCTCTCACACCTGGGAATGTTGCCCACATTGTAGGCAACATGGTATGCAGGCTAGTGTCCCTAACCTGCATACCATGCAAGCTGATGGAGAAGATTGTGCAAAGAAAGCTAATGGAGCATCTGGAGCGAAAGAACTTTTTAACACAGCATCAACATGGGTTCAGGGATGGCAGGTCCTGCCTCACAGGGTTACTTGAATTCTACGACCAGGCAACAAAATTAAGGCAAGAAAGAGAAGGGTGGGCAGACTGCATAATTTTGGATTGTCAGGAAGCTTTGATACAGTGCCACACAAGAGGCTAGTGAAAAAGCTGGAAATGCAGGCTGGAGTGAAAGGGAAGGTACTCCATTGGATAAAGGAGTACCTAAGCAACAGGAGACAACGAGTCAGTGTGAGGGGTGAGGTCTCAAATTGGCGAGACGTTACGAGTGGAGTCCCGCAGGGGTCAGTCCTTGGACGTATACTGTTTCTGATATATGTAAATGATCTCCCAGAGGGTATAGAATCGTTTCTCTCAATGTTTGCCGATGATGCAAAAATTATGAGGAGGATTGAAACTGAGGATGATAGTAGGAGGCTACAAGATGACCTAGACAGGCTGAGTGAATGGTCCAACAAATGGCTGTTGAAGTTCAACCCGAGTAAATGCAAAGTAATGAAACTAGGCAGTGGAAACAGGAGGCCAGATACAGGATACAGAATAGGAGATGAAGTACTTAATGAAACGGACAGAGAGAAAGATCTAGGAGTTGATATCACACCAAACCTGTCTCCTGAAGCCCACATAAAAAGAATAACGTCTGCGTCATATGCGAGGCTGGCTAACTTGTAACACAAATGTAACACAGAACCAGGTCTATTCTATAAGTTCATAAGCAGCAAATTGCAGGTAAAGGATAATATTCAGAGGTTGAAATGGGAAATAGATTCACGGAAAATTTTTAACAGCGTTCAGGAACCTGTGAAAGTAATCATTCAGAATCTTGTACACCACATATATAAGACCAATCCTGGAGAATGTGACCCCAGCATGGAGCTCGTACCTTGTCAAGTACAAGACGAAGCTGGAAAAAGTCCAAAGGTATGCCACTAGACTAGTCCCAGAACTAGGAGGTATGAGTTATGAGGAAAGGCTGCGGGAAATGCCCCTTATGACACTGGAAGACAGAAGAGTAAGGGGATACATAATCACAACCTACAAAATCCTCAGGGGAATCGACCGGGTAAAGAAGGATAAACTATTCAACACTGGTGGGATGTGAAGAGGATACAGGTGGAAACTGAGTACCCACATGAGCCACAGAGACATTAAAAGGAACTTTTTCAGTGTCAGAGTAGTAAACGGATGGAATGCAATGAGATGTATGTCAAGTTTTGTGAAATATATGATAAAAGGCACAAAAAAATTATACCAAAACAGAGAGGCAGAACTAGGAAACAGGATTGGTTCAACAGAAATTGCGAGAGAGCCAGAGACCAAAAGACACAAAAATGGAATCAATACAGGAAGAGGCCAAACCCCCAAACATACCAGCGATACAAAGATGCGAGAAACAACTACACGGCAGTGAGGAGAGAGGCAGAAAGAAATTTTGAAAAAGGGATTGCAGACAAATGTAACACAGAACCAGGTCTATTCTATAAGTTCATAAACAACAAATTGCAGGTAAAGGATAATATTCAGAGATTGAAATGGGAAATAGATTCACGGAAAATGAAAAGGAAATGTGTGAAACATTAAAAGAAAAGTTCCAAAGTGTGTTCGTACAAAATGAAATTTTCAGGGAACCAGACACAATAAGAATTCCAGAGAACAACATAGAGCACATAGAGGTGACTAGAGATGAAGTGGAAAAAATGCTCAAGGAGCTAAATAAGAACAAGGCAGTTGGTCCAGATGGAGTTTAACCATGGGTTCTGAGAAAATGTGCACCTGAGCTCAGCATTCCACTTCAACTGATTTTTCAGGCATCCCTGTTTACAGGAGTTGTAGCTGATGTGTGAAAAAACCAGCGTTGAATGTAATGAAACGCCATTTTCTGGGTGAGTCCCAGAGGCTCCCCGGAGCTATCCATGGCTGATATGGATACCCTAACTATTTTGCATCAGTCGATGTGGGTGGAGTTCTAGGCCTACCGGGGACCACGAGCCAGAACCTGGCCCCCTCACATAAGCACAGGGAGCAATGGCCCATAGAATGCACATGTGATTTGGAGCATTCCGTATCTGCCATCGACCGGGACAGGCACCCAGAAAAGTAAGCGCCCCAAAACAAACCCCTATTCTGGTTAACAACAAAATTGACAAACGAGTGGACAGAACTCCCCAAAAGAAAAACAAACAAACCAGCATGACGTCACACGAGCTGTGCTGCATGTCTGCACAGCTCCCCCCTCCCCGGGAGGGGGAAGGGGGAGCCCCAGACCCCCGAGCCGGCGATCCACACCCCAGTTCTGAGGCTGGACATCAAAAACCGCGAAAAACCACCGACCGGAGGGCGGGAGGGATGCCGGGGAGCCTCCGGGACTCACCCAGAAAATGGCGTTTTATTACATTCAACGCTGGTTTTCTGGGGGGAGCCCCTATGGCTCCCCGGAGCTACTTCACCAAAGACTACCTAAGAAAACAAGGCGACATACCCGGGAGGCGGTCGGTGAACCACCACTCAACACGAAGTCGAGACAACAACCCAAGGATCCCTCCGGAAAGCAGCAGGCACAACATTCGCCAGAAAAAGGGAGAACGGCCGCAGACGAAAAAACCTATGACCAAGACCATATGAGCCAAAAACCACTGCGCCTGAGAAGAGCATGAAGCTCTGCCACACGACCCCCAGAGGCCAATGCCAACATAAAAAAAAGAGAGCCGAGGCAAAGCAAACCTGACCCCAAGGAACCACAACCACCAAGGAGAAGAAAAACACGAGAGCATCCTGTCCAAAGACCAGGACGGCACAGGCAGTGCATAAGCAGGCCGGAGGTGAAACAACACACGAGACAGCCTGCAAAACGGCACAGAAGGAACATCGATACCGAAAGCTAGCAGCAGAAACCAAGGTGCCAGACCCAGGAACGGCCCCAAGCGCCTCTACATCCTCCGCAAGCCAATCCTATGACAGCCCCAGGAGGGAAATGAAAACGCAGGACCTAAACCAAAATACCACAAGCGTGCAAGTCCACTGCCACAAGTGCAGCTGACAGGGAAGGAACCCGCATAAGGAGCCGCCCCGCACCAACACCCCGCAGAAGGGCAGGAGCGAAAAGACTCATTAAGAGGAGCAAAATCGCCCCCAGGAAAACGAGTAGCGCCGAGACAGCGCGAAGAGAAGAGATATGCACAAAAGAACAAGAAGGCCAAACACCCAGAAGCTGCCGGGAAGAGGGGCGTTTGACCACCGATAAGCCCTAGAAAGGACCGGAGGGAAGCTCAACTAAATGACGACAGACGTACCGGAAAACGGGAAGGAGCAAAACCGTCCCAAACTTTCGAGAACAAAAAGAAGCAAACACAAAGGACGAAAGCACAAAAACCCCGTCGCACCTAAGACCAAAAGTCATACAGAAACCCCAAGAAGAGGGGGACATGACTGAGAAGGCCCGTCCCGGAAAAAACGGGGCGAAGACCGTAGAAAAGCACCCACCGACAGGACGGAAACAACGGGCACAATGGACAAGGAAACCGAGCCCAGGGAGGGGCCGATGCCCACAAAGCATGTGCGGAGAGGGGGAACGGAAAAAACCCCACACCACAAAACCGCAAGCCCCGCCCAGAGGGGTAGAAATACCCCGGCGGGGACCAACGGGCCTAAGGCCCCTCACGTTAGCCCCACCCCAGCCCCGGGAACCCACCCTGCAGGCCCCGGGGCCGAGCTGTCCCCTCAAAACCCCAGCATCAAAAAAAAAAAACCATGGCAGCCATGAAGAACACCAAGGAAGGGAGCCCACTAGGCTCTGGAACTGGAACGGAAACCGGAGGATAGGCGAGGGGCGAGACGAAGACCCCAAGCTCATCCTCAGCCAGCACAACGAGGCGAGGACAAGACAGAGAATCCAAGGAACATGGAAAAACCAGGCCCGGCACAGCAAGACCGGCAAGAAAGGAGGGCCCCAGAGGGAGCACGGAAGGGCCGAACATAATGCCACAACCAACCCCGACACGCAGCTGCAGTACAAAAACCGCAGCAAAACGTCACCACACTCCCCGAGGAAGCGACAGAGAAGATAGATAAATCGTACACGAGTGGCACACAAGGGGACACAGGCGGAAACCGAGCACCCAACTGAGCCACAGGGACGGTAGGAGAAATGTGTGCAGTGTAACAGGCAATCGAAGGAACACATTAGGCAGCCCAACTTGGGCTGACCCCATACACAGCCCCAAGAGCAGAGACGAGAGCGCCCATGAAGCACAGAATCCGCTCGACAGGCAAACGACAGGGGAGAGGCGGAACCAAAGAGCCAGAACCCAATCCTGAAAGCACAAGGAGGCGAGCACAAAACAACCCTCGACACAGGAAAACGTACCACCGAACAGGCACCCCCACCGTTGCACCATGGAACAAGGTGGAGGCGGGGCCCCGAAATCAAGCGAGGTTAGACAAGCATAGGAGAGACCCCCGTGAACTGAGGAAGGAATCAGGTGGAGAGAACAAGAGCTGACCAGTATGGGCTAATAGCCCTGCAGTAGGCACCTCAGGTGATATGGTCCACGTTCTTAAGTATGTATGTACACCCATTCCTACTTCCAAAAACAAAAACAGCGTCAGGACGAAGGAGACGCCAAACCGCACCAACTCACCTGCAGAACATAGGCGCTGAAGGGCCATGACGCAAGCTTTCGAGTCCGTAGCCACCGGAGGTGGCCAGGGCGCCCATGCTGGAGAGGAGGGGAGCGGCGAAGGAGGCTCCCCACCCTAGAACGCAGGGAAAAACCTCGCGACTTCCCCACAGCGGCACCCCAGAACACCCCCAAAGCAACGGGGCACGGATTGGATTAAGAAAAGAGTGAGAGGCGAAGCTCCCCCGAGAGAAATGGATGCAGAACACGTGTGCACACTGCCCGGAACCAAAGCAAACTCCCACGGCACATGCGCAGGACGCGAAAGAAAAGTAGCCCAAAAAGGCAAGAAGTAGCCCAACAGGGCGAGAAGTAGCCCAACTGGCGAAAGTAGCCCAACTGGCGACAGTAGCCCAAACTGCTACAAGGAGCCCAACGGTGACAAGGAGCCCAACGGTGACAAGGAGCCCAACGGTGACAAGGAGCCCAAAACGGCCACAAGGAGCCCAAAACGGCGACAACGAGCCCAAACGGAGACAAGGAGCGCAAACGGCTACAAAGGAGCCCAAACGGCTACAAGGAGCCCAACCTGTCCAGAACAGAAGGAACCAGTATGGAGGCAAACTCCTGGACACGCAGGAGGCAAGCCGCAAAGGCCAACCGCACCGCAGGCGAAGAGATGCGGTTAGCCGAAAACCTCCGGAAGACGGAACCGAAGAAACCACAGGGACACGGAACCGAACCCGAGGAGGAGCAGAACCCAAGCCCAAATCGTACGCAGAGTGGGGGAAAGAAAACCCCACTCCTTGCAACAGAGGAGAAACAGAAGGACAGAATCCTGCTCAGAAGGACAGAATCCAGGTGGGGCACAATGGAGCACAAGGCCCCCAAGGCCACTCCTCCCCAACCCCAGGAGTCTCTACACCAGGCCCTGGGGCCGAGTCGACCTCCAAAGCCCCGGCCCCACAAGAAAAAGCTGGGGAAGCCGAGAGAGCTGGAAGAGAAGGGGCCCACTGGTCAGACCCCGGAGCATCGGCCGGAGGAACAGACTCGAATGCCTCCGCAGCTACCCCGGACGGGGCAACCCCCGAAACTGCCCAAGTCTCAGAACCTCTAACCCCGCCCCGACCCTGCAGATGCGTAGGGGCCGGAAGCAGGAGGGGGAAAAACAAGGGGGGCGTGGAAGAACCAAGGCCGAAGCGACCAAAACCCCCAAGTCTGGGTCCCTACACAAGCGGGGCAGCATCGGGGCGTCCAGGGAAGCGACAAACCTGAGCGCGTTGCAACACCTACCCTGCAACGCACGAGCTGCCTGCACCCACGGGAATTCATCAGCAGACTGGATGAATGGAGTCACGAACAAGCAACAAAGCTCGCAGGACTCGGGGTCAAATGTGTCACCGACCCAACAGGCAGCATGACGGAGGCAAAAACAAGGAGGGTCACCCTGAGACAAAAGGACAGAGCAACCTTCAACTCACACAAAGCGAGAGGGGACGCAAGGGGTCTCCACTATCGGACCCGAGAGCCCCCGGGGGGTTTCCTAGGGCCCCTAGACTTGGTCTGCTAAGGGTTATCCCAGGCAGGGCACTGCTAACCGGCGCCCCAAACTACCAAGCAAACTGCTAAAGCTGAACCCACAGGACGTGTCCACCCGTGAGGGCGAAGCAGGGGGTGCCACCACACAAACGAACCTAATATAAGGGGGGGGGGGAATAAGGCAGACCCCCCAGAGCAGAATAAGGCAGAATAAAAGAGCCAGTCGGCCGAGCAGACAGCAAGCTGGACTTGTGATCCTGTGGTCCTGGGTTCGATCCCAGGCGCCGGCGAGAAACAATGGGCTGAGTTTCTTTCACCCTATGCCCCTGTTACCTAGCAGTAAAATAGGTACCTGGGTGTTAGTCAGCTGTCTCGGGCTGCTTCCTGGGGGTGAAGGCCTGGTTGAGGACCGGGCCGCGGGGACACTAAAAAGCCCCGAAATCATCTCAAGATAACCTCAAGATAACCCCTACCAGGCAAAAACAAATATAAAAGAAAAACCACACAAGTGGACAACGTACCCAGAGGGAACAGAGCTGGCCGCTGTCATAGGTGAAAACTAGCTACGCAGTACCCTGCTCCCCACCAGTGCTATAACTACCACTTACCCCAAGGTAAACAAGGGAGTAAAACCCCCAAACACTCGGGGCGGTCAAACGCCAAGCAGCGAAAAGCCAACAGAGGTAGACCCAAGGTGACTTGTGGAAGGCAACCCCAAGCCCCAAGAGCGGTACTTACAGGGCACTCAGGTAAGGTGACCCTAAGCACATGCAGCCCGAGTACCTGAGAATACTACTCCCAGCTCACACGACCACTGTAAGAGCAGCACTGCAAACAAATCACAGCACTGAGACAAGACCGGAGCTGAAACCACACGACCGTGCATTATCCCATCAGCCGAGGAACTGAGGCGGGGATCGCCGACGTGGGGGTCTGGGGCTCACCCTTCCCCCTCCTGGGGAGGGGGGAGCTGCGCAGACATGCGGCGCGGCTCATGTGATGTCATGCTTGTTAGTTCGTTTTCCTGGGGGAGTTCTGTCCACTCGTTTGTCGATTTTTGTTGTTAACCAGAATAGGGGTTTGTTTTGTGGCGCTTACCTTTCTGGGTGTCTGTCCCGGTCGATGGCAGATATAGAATGCTCCAAATCACATGTGCATTTCTAAGGGCCATTGCTCCCCATGACTCTCTGAGGGGGCCAGGTTCTGGCTCGTGGTCCCCGGTAGGCCTAGAACTCCACCCACATCGACTGATGCAAAATAGTTAGGGTATCCATATCAGCCATGGATAGCTCCGGGGAGCCGTAGGGGCTTCCCCCAGAAAAGAGAACCCTCAAGCACAAAAAAGGCAAAGTGGCAAATTAAAAAGCAGACAAAAAGGCCCAAAAATCCCAGGACTAAACTGCAGAGCATGACCAACCTGGGAGAAACATCGGCACATCTATGTGTTAACTGAGTAACTGGACATGCAAACCACAGTGCGCCCAACCAACCAAAAACACACTCAACCTGAGGAAAGACAAAGACCACCCGCTCACCTGAAGGGTGAGGACCACCCCAAGCAAGAAGACCCCCTAAAGGGAGTGTGTCCCGAAAACCCCTGGGAAGATAACCCTGACTGCGCAAGGTAGTGTCATGTTCACAGAAAACGGTACCATCCGTTTTCTATGTGCTGCGAGTCAGACGCCAAGAGAGAGGTAAAATAGAGTGTACAGGACGCCCGCCAAGCTTGGTAGCTACTAGTCATGTAATCGTTTATAGGTATTAAAGTCAGTAACCAAGCAATGGCTTTATATCAACCCTACAACCAAGACTTCCTCAGCTACACACAGCACCACAGGTAGCACTTAAGGAGCACATAGGGAAAGAAACCCTGAGCATATGCAGCTCCAAGCACACTACATCTGCTCATCAAGGGCGGAATTCAATCATGGAAGGATAAACTGGGAAAACAAGGAACCGCATGGAGGTGAGGAAACATGGAGAGCGAAACTGTTGGAGGTGGTGACAAGAAACTATATTCAAGAAGGGTGATAGACAGGAGACACTAAACTACAGGCCAGTGTCCCTAACTTGCATACCATGCAAGATGGAGACGATAGTGCAAAAAAAACAGGGTTGAATGTAATGAAACGCTATTTTCTGGGTGAGACCCGAAGGCTCCCCGGAGCTTTACCAGGCTGATTTGCTAATGTCAGACTTTGGCATCAGTCATGTGTATGGAGTTCTAGGGCCTATCGGGGACCACGGCCATAACCTTGCCCCCTCAGAGAGGCAAGGGGAGCAATGGCCTATAGAAACCCCCGAGTAGTTGGAAGCATTCTAAGTCTGCCATCGACCGGGTCAAGCATCCAGAAAGGTAAGCATTCCAAAACAAACCCCTATTCTGGTGAAAATTGCTACCTAAAGCCAAACTAGTGGATAGAGCTCCTCAACAGAAAACAGGCAAACTAGTATGACGTCATACGTCACCGCGCCGCTGTCTGCGCAGCTCCCCCCTCCCTGGGAGGGGGGAGGGGGAGCTCCAGACCTCCCATGCCGGCTATCCACCCATCAGTTCTGAGGCTGGATGTCAAAAACACGCAAAAAAATGCCGACCGGAGGGAGGGAGGGTTGCCGGGGAGCCTCCGGGTCTCACCCAGAAAATGGCGTTTCATTACATTCAACGCTGGTTTTCTGGGGGAGCCCCGTCGGCTCCCCGGAGCTAACTACCCACAGAGGAAGGTCAAAGGGACGGAACCGGGAGGCGGACACCACGCAACCCCCACGGAAGCGAGACAACCGGCAGCAAACGCCAACCCAAGGTGCCACAGCCCCGAAAAATCCCGGGAACAACACGAGAACAACGAGCAGCAAGGCCCCCGAACGAACACCAAAATTCCATGCCCGAAAGACCGCAAGAACACGTCGCCCAGACAGCAGCGAGGCAGCGAAGCCATGAACACCACGGGCATGAGGGAAGAACACAGGCAGCTAAGCTGCAAGAACACGGCTGACAACCCGGGACACCATCACCCGCGAACCGGATCAACGCAAAACGCACTCTGGACCCAGACGCCGTGGCACGCAAACAACAGCGGAGGGCCGCCACTGAACATAAAACACGACACACCCCCAGCCCGACCAACGAAGCACCAACAACCCTAGACCCCTCCAGAATGCAGCAGCCCCACTCCGTGCCAGAAAAGATGGAGACTGCTGCCACCGAACAACCAAAACACTAAAACCGAAGGGGGCAAGATAAAAAAGAGGGGGATAAAAACCCCCACGGGGTCCAACGGGTCCAAGGCCCCCCTAATCAGCCCCTCCCCAGCCCCGGGAACCTACACGACAGGCCCCGGGGCCGAGCCGTTCCTCCAGAAAACTGGGGCAGCCGTGAAAACACTAAGGAAGGGAGCCCACTGGCAGACTCTTACAACACGGCTGGAGGAACAGGCTCAAATGCCCCCGTCACTACCACGAAAGGGGATGTCCCCGAGACTGCCCGAGTCTCAACACCATCAAAACCCCGCCCCGAACCTACAGACGGAAGGGTGATCCAGGGGAAAGACAAGGGGGCGTGGATGGAACCGAAGCAACCAACACCCCCAAGTCCCAAAACGAACCAAAACGGGGCAGCCCCGGGGCTCCCAGGGAGTAAACCACGAGAACGTTGCCACCACCAAGGCTCAAGTGCAACGCCCCTGCTGCCCGCACCCGCTTAGTCAGCACAACTGGGTAACTGAGCCACAACGAGCAACCAAACTCGCAGGACTCTGGGTCGAAGGTGTCACCGACCCCATAAGCAACAGACGGAGGTAAAACCGAGTCACCCAGAGACAAAGGGTGAGAGCAACCCTCAAACTCGCTGGAAGCGAGGGGGGACTCTGGGGTCACATCAATAGGACCCGCGCACCCCCAGGGGTTTCCCAGGGTCCCGAGTGTTTACTATAAGAGGACTCGCGCTCGGGTAATCCCAGGCGGGGTACTGCTAACCGGCACCCAAAGCTACCAAACAACTTTCTAAGAACTGAACCCCCAAGACATGTATTCTCACTGGGACCTAGCAGTTGGTACCACCAGAAAATACTCAGAACACAAGGGACACAAGGGGCAAGAACGAAGGCAGATCCCCCCACCAGGTAGATAAACAAAAAGAAAAAGAAAACCCCGCAAGAGGACAGCGTACCCAAGCGGTGCAGAGCCGGCCGCCATGATTGGTAAAGACAAGCTGCACAGTACCCTGCCCCCCACCAGTGCAAAAAACCAGCGTTGAATGTAATGAAACGTCATTTTCTGGGCGAGTCCCGGAGGCTCCCTGGAGCTATCCCAGGCTGATATGCTAATGTCAGACTTTGGCATCAGTCATGTGTATGGAGTTCTTAGGCATACCGGGGACCACGGCCAGAACCGGGCCCCCTCAGAGAGGCAAGTAACATCGTAACATCAATGGCCTATAGAAGCCCCCGTGTGGTTGGAAGCATTCTATGTCTGCCATCGACCGGAACAGGCACCCAGAAAGGTAAGCGCCTCAAAACAAACCCCTATTCTGGTTAAAATTGCTACCAAAGGCCGAACTAGTGGATAGAACTCCCCAATCGAAAACAAGCAAACTAGTGTGACGTCACACACCGCCGTGCCGCTGTCTGCGCAGCTCCCCCCTCCCCGGAAGGGGGAGCCCCAGACCCCCCACGCCGGCTACCCACACCTCAGTTCTTGAGGCTGGATGTCACAAACGCGAAAAAACGCCGACCGGAGGGAGGGATGCCGGGGAGCCTCCGGGACTCACCCAGAAAATGGCGTTTCATTACATTCAACGCTGGTTTTCTGGGGGGAGCCCTGTCGGCTCCCCGGAGCTAACTACCCACAGACGGAAAAAAGAGGGACTTACCCGGGAGGCGGTCGTCGCTCACTCCTCAACTCGAAGCCGAGACAACTGGCTGCAACCGCCGACCCAAAGCAACACAGGCCCGACGGGGCCCAGGGACATTCACAAGGTAACGAGCAGCCAGGACCCTGTTCGACCGCACAAATCCCCACGCCCGAATATCATACCAAGACATATTCCCAAAGACGGCAGCAAGAGCCGCGAACTTACGAACGTCATGGGCACGGGGATAGACCGCAGGCTGGCTGGACTTAATAACCCTGCGGACGACCTGGGAGACCCGAACCCGCGAACAGGGAAGAAGGGAAACCAGATCAACCCACAGTGCGTCCCCGGACACAGAAGCTGTGGCGCGCAAATAACGGCGAAGCGCCGCAACCAGACACAAAACATGATGCACCCCCGGCCTGACCAACCAAGCATTAACCACCCATGGACCCCTCTGGAATGCAGCAGTCTCATTCTTCGCCAGAAAAGAAGGAGACGGCTGCAAACGAACAAAACAATCACCACGACCAAAAGAGCAGAAACCCCTGTGCCGGAGGAGAGCATGAAGCTCCCCTACCCGACCCCCAGAGGCCAAAGCCAACAAGAAAAGTACTTTGGAAAAACAATCCTGGACCGAAGGGGCCACAACGAAACGAGGAGACGAAAGGAAAGCGAGCACTCTGTCCAAAGACCAGGACGGCTCAGGCGACGCACGAGCAGGCTGGAGGTGAAACAATGCACGAGACAGCTTGTGAAACGGCGCAGACGTAACATCGAAACCGAAAGCAAGCTGAAGCGGCTCCACCAGCGCCGCACGATATGAAGCGGCAGTGTTAGGCATAAGATGACGGTCCTGAAACAACCACGAGAGGAAGGACAAGACCACCCGAACAGACAAGGAACTAACACGACGAAGACGCAAAAAGAAATGGAAGGACCGCCAGGAAACTTCATACTGCCGCCTAGAAGAAGCCCTCAGGTGGGACACCAACAAGGAGGCCACCTGATCACCATAGAGATGATGATAGACTCGAGTCAAAAAAACCATACGCAAAGACTCGAGGAGAAGATCGAACCAGCCACGTGACGTACCGGCCCGATCTGCTGAAAGAGGCTGAGCCGCGGGAAAACCCTCGGGTTCGGACACCGAGCAACCAGCGCCTGAAACCAAGGCTGGGCCGGCCACCAAGGGGCCAGAAGGACAACTCTCCCCTGGTAAGTCTCTAAGCGAGTCAGGACCTGGAGCAACAGCTGAACCGGGGGAAAGAGGTACAGGAACCCCCACCTTGACCAGTCTAGCCGAAAGGCATTGACCCCGACGGCCTCGCGATAGGGGAAGGGCGCCGCATAAACGGGAAGACGCCGTGACAGCGCCGACGCGAAGAGGTCCACCTCAGGGCGCCCGAACGTCTGGCAAAGCCAACGGAAGGACTCGTCGTTGACCGTCCATTCCGTGGAGAGGGGAACGAAGCTAGACAGGGCGTCGGCCAAGACGTTGGACACGCCCTGTACGTGAACCGCCAGGAGAGCCAAACCCCGAGAATTCAGCAGACGAGTAACCCGAAGCGACCAACCCCAAAGAGACAAGGACTGCATCGAACCCCCGCGGTTCAGGCAATGAACCACCGGAGAGCAGTCCGAATGGAGCCGAATCGTCGATCCGCGGGCCACCTGAATCCTCCCCAGAGTAAACCACACTGCCGCGAACTCCCGCACCGTGCTGTGAGCTCGACGGAAGAACGGATCCCAACGCCCCTGGCCGGCCTGGTGAGCACTGGTCACAAAACCCCAGCCGAGAGACGACGCATCCGTGTACACATCGAGCTCGGGTAGGTGCCAAGGCACTAAACCCCGAAAAACCCGAAGAGGAAGCCGGTGACGTAGCAACCAACGTAAGGCCCCCGGGGGTCGAACTCTACGATCGCCATCAGAACCAGAACAGCCATCAAAGCCAAACCCGACCCGGCGGGTAGACCACCATCGTGAAGTTCAGGCTCCCGCACAGCCCCTCGAGCAACCGCCGGGTGACCCGAGGGCCCTCCAGAAACAGACGAAGGCGGGACCGCAGCTGCAGGAGAGACCCCGGAGGGAGAGACAAGGAGGCGGTTCGAGAGTCCCAAACGAGACCCAGCCAAGTTCGAACCTGAGAGGGAACCAGATGGGACTTCCTCCAGTTCACCAAGAACCCGTACTCGGCAAGCTGGGAAAGAACCAAATCCCTGGCTAGCAAGCAAGCTGACTGGCTGGGAGCCCAAACCAGCAAGTCATCGAGGTAGGCCAACACCCGAACACCTAGGATACGCAAACGAGCCACCACAACCCGTGTAAGGCGCGTGAACACGCGAAGTGCCAGGTTCAACCCGAACGGGAGACAACAAAAGCGGTAACTCAGACGCCCCACAACAAAACCGAGCCAGTCCCTGAACCGTGGATGAATCGGGACATGCCAATAAGCGTCCCGGAGGTCCAGGGACACCATCCAAGCTCCCGGCTCCAAGAGGAGCCGAACCTGAGACAGCGTAGTCATCCGAAAGGAGGGGCAATGAACCCAGGGGTTTAGACGGGACAAGTCCTGAATGAACCGCAGGTCCGCGCAGTCCCGTTTCGGAACCGGAAACAGACGGGAAACCCATCTGAGGGACGACGTCGTTTCGACGACGCCCAAGTGTACCCACTCCAAGACGACTCGACAGACCGCAGGGGAAGAAACCTGCCCTGCCAGCCCCGACCCCCCAAAGGGGGGAGGGGCCACCCAACGCTACCGCAGGCCGCGAGACACGACCCGAAAAGCCCACGAATCGTGGGACCAGGCGCAGGCGAACAGTGCAAGCCGCCCCCCCATCGCCCCGTCAAGGGGGCAAACCGTGAAAGGGCCGGCGACCCTTACGAGACCCAGAACCCCGCACAGCGCGAACACCGCGCCGACCAGACGAGGGAGGGTCCGCAGGAGGAGCCAACCCCGAACCTGACACCAGAGGCCTACCACGACGAGAGGAACCCCAAGCCCTGGCACGACCTTTCCGGGAAGACCCACCCCGGGAACCCCGGAAAACCAACAAGTCCGACATCGGACGACAAGCCGCCGACGCAGCCTGAATAAACTGCGCCACGGCCGATTCCTCAAACAGAAGAGGACAAAAAGGTGAAGAACGCCTAAGAGCCAGAGCCCAAGCAGATTCCACGGAGGAACCCAGCACCGCCTGCCGACACGCGAGACGGGAAGCATAAAACAGGGAAACCGCATCCCGCAAAATCGGCGTGAACAGCTTCAACAAGGCAGCCGACGAACGCGCAGCCGAGGACAAGGTGCCGGACCCCGGGATGGACCCAAGCATCCTCACATCCTCCACGAGCCAATCCGAAGACAGCTCCAGGAGGGAAAAGAACTGCAAGGCCAAAGCCAAAAGGCCCCGGGCGCGCAAGTCCTCCGCAAGGAGTTCCGCCGAAAGGGAGGGAACCTGCACATGGAGCTGAATAACGCCCACATCGCGGGGAAGGGCAGGGACAAACAAGCACTCATTCAGATATTCAAGCTCGCCCCCCCAGGAAAATATGAAGCACCGTGGAAGCTTCCCGCCACTCCAGCGTGCGAGAACGACAGAAGGAATGCCAGGAATCCAGAACAAACAAGGGGCAGTCTGCTAGCCAGGACGACTCCGGAACCTCGTAACAGAGCCAGAACGGGAACGAAGTCCCAAACCTGAATGCAGACGGATCCATTTCCGAGGCATAATCCAGGTCACGCAGGAGGTAAGCTGCAAAGGCCGCTAGCACCACACCAGGTTGGATGCGATAAGCCGAAAACCTCCGGAAGGACGGAACCGACGTACCCGGGGGAACACGGAACCGAACCCGGGGAGGGGCCGACACCAAATCCAACTCGTACGCTGAGGGGGGATAAGAAAACCCCACTCCTTGTAACAATAAGCCCCGCTCAGAGGGAAGAAAAACCCAGGTGGGGTCCAGTGGGGCCCAAGGCCCCCAAGTCAGCCCCTCCCCAGCCTCGAGGTCCTTCACCACAGGACCCGAGGCCGAGTCCTCTCCCCAAGCCCTGACCCCACAAGACAAGGACAGAGTAGCCGGAAAAGCTGGAGGATGGGGGGCCCACTGGTCAGACCCAGAAGCTTCGGCCGGGAGACAAGACTCGAATGCCTCTGCCGCCCCCCCGGAAGGGGCACCCCCCGAAGCTGCCCGAGTCTCGAGATCAAGTAACCCCTGCTCCGACCTTGAAACCCTCAGACACTTCGGGGCCGGAAGCAGGGGGGGGGGGGGGACCAGAACGAACAGAAGGGGAAGGACGAGGAGGTATGGACTGAACCAGGATCGAAGCGACCCCCACCCCCAAGTCCGGGTCTCGAAAAGCAAAGCGGGGCAGCCCCGGGGCATCCGGGTGAGTAACCAACTGAGCGTGTTGCAACAGACGAAACCTAGACTGCAACGCACGCGCCGCCTGTACCCGAATAGAATCAGAGGATTGGGTAAATTGAGTCACAAGCAAGCAGCAACACTCACAGGACTCAGGGTCGAAAGTATCACCGTCCCAACAGGCAGCATGGCAGAGGCAAAAACAATGAGGGTCACCCTGAGACAAGGGGACCAAGCAACCCTCAAACTCGCACACAGCGAGTGGGGACTCCGGGGTCACATCCATCGGACCCACGCGCCCCCTAGGGGATTCCCAGGGTCCTGAGCGTTTACTTTAAGATTACTCGCGCTCAGGTAGTCCCAGGCAGGGTGCTGCAAATCGGCGCCCAAAACTACCCAGCAAACTTCTATAGCTGAACCCCAGGGACGTGTACACTCACAGGGACCTAGTAGAACAGTGGAAGGGCAAAAACAAACTAAATAAAATGACAGAACCCCCCACCAGGCAAAAAGAAAAAGAAAAAGAAAACCCCGCATGAGGACAGCGAACCCCAAGGAACAGAGCCGGCCGCGATGTCGGGAAATACAAGCTGAGCAGCACCCTGCGCCCCTACCAGTGCAAACTGCCTCTTACCTGCCGGTAACAAGGGAGAACAGAACACCCAAGAGCCCAACAGGCGGCCGAAAAACCGAAAGGTAAAACGGACCAGCAGAGGCAGACCCCGAGGAGCCTGTGGAAGGTGGCCCCAAGCCCCAAGGGCAGTACTTACAGGGCACCTAGGGAAGGCAGCCCTAGGCGCATGCAGCCCGAGTACTGAAGGTAACTCCTGGCTCTCACACCCACAAAACCAACACCACACGCAAAGCACAGTGCAGTAGCGACACCGGAGCCAGAGCACACGACCATCGCCTATAGCATCATCCTTAAGAACTGAGGTGTGGGTAGCCGGCGTGGGGGGTCTGGGGCTCCCCCTTCCCCCTCCCGGGGAGGGGGGAGCTGCGCAGACAGCGGCACGGCGGTGTGTGACGTCACACTAGTTTGCTTGTTTTCGATTGGGGAGTTCTATCCACTAGTTCGGCTTTTGGTAGCAATTTTAACCAGAATAGGGGTTTGTTTTGAGGCGCTTACCTTTCTGGGCGCCTGTTCCGGTCGATGGCAGACATAGAATGCTTCCAACCACACGGGGGCTTCTATAGGCCATTGCTCCCCTTGCCTCTCTGAGGGGGCCCGGTTCTGGCCGTGGTCCCTGGTAGGCCTAAGAACTCCATACACATGACTGATGCCAAAGTCTGACATTAGCATATCAGCCTGGGATAGCTCCGGGGAGCCGACGGGGCTCCCCCCAGAAACTGCCCCTTACTCTAAGGCGAACAAGGAAGACAGAACACCCGAGCACACAAAGAGCGGCCGAAAACCAAGCAGTAAACGGCCTAGCAGGGGCAGGACCCAAGGAACTTGTGGAAGGTGGCCCCCAAGCCCCAAGGGCAGTACTTACAGGGCACCTAGGGAAGGGAACCCCTAGGCGCATGCAGTCCGAGTACTAGAGAATCACTCCCGGCTCACGCACCACCTAGAAAACAGACACCACACTCTAGGTACAGTGCTGAAACAATCACTGGAGCCAGAGCACATAACCGGTGCTTATAGCATCACCCGAAGAACTGATTGGTGGATAGCCGGCGTGGGAGGTCTGGAGCTCCCCCTTCCCCCTCCCAGGGAGGGGGGAGCTGCGCAGACAGCGGCGCGGTGACGTATGACGTCATACTAGTTTGCTTGTTTTCTGTTGAGGAGTTCTATCCACTAGTTTGGCTTTAGGTAGCAATTTTCACCAGAATAGGGGTTTGTTTTGGAATGCTTACCTTTATGGATGCTTGACCCGGTCGATGGCAGACATAGAATGCTTCCAACCACACGGGGGTTTCTATAGGCCATTGCTCCCCTTGCCTCTCTGAGGGGGCCAGGTTCTGGCCGTGGTCCCCGGTAGGCCCTAGAACTCCATACACATGACTGATGCCAAAGTCTGACATTAGCATATCAGCCTGGTAAAGCTCCAGGGAGCCGACGGGGCTCCCCCCAGAAAAGCTAGTGGAACATCAGTTGCGAAAGAACTTTTTAATACAACATCAGCATGGGTTCAGGGATGGCAAATCATGCCTCACAGGATTAATAGAGTTCTATGACCAGACAACAAAAATCATTATGAACGTCAAGATATAGAGGGCTGGGCAGACTGTATATTTTTGGAATGCCAGAAAGCCTTTGACACATTACTATGTAAGAGACTAGTGCACAAGCTGGAGATGCAGGCGGGAGTGAAAGGGAAAGTACCCACTTGATATGGGATTACCTAAGCAACAGAAGACAGCGAGTTACTATGAGGGGTGAGGTCTCAGATTGGCTAGGCGTCATCAGTGGAGTCCCACAGGGATCAGTCCTTGGGCCTATACTGTTTCTGATACAGTGCTTCCTCAGACTAACGAACCCCGCTCTATCGAATTCCCGGAAGAGCCGAACAAATTGAATTCGGTACCAAATGTTCAGTGGAACATACAAATGTTCGATTAAGTGAGGAATGTTCGTCCAAGCGGTCACCGAGGCCGAGCGTCAGAGCTGGCTGTCATCAACTATGATTCGCCAGAGTGTAAACAGTTATGTAGTGTTTTATTATCCCTACCCATTGTTTCTAGGGAGAAATGGTGATAAAATGGTGTCAGGGGGCATTAGTGAGAGAGTTGTTGCTAGGAGGCAAGAGGCAACACGTGACTGGCGCCTCCATGCTCCCTCGTCCCCACCCTCATTCCTCCACCTGACCACAGAGACCACTCACTCTCCTCTCGTCGTCAGATGCCAAGAGTCAATTTAATGATAATTATCGCATTATCTACACTGAAAATAGCCTTTTTATTAGAAAAATGTCATATTGGAGCAATAATAATGGTGAAAATTGTAATATATACAGTACATATTTTAAACAGTTTGAACACATTTCCTTTTCACAGAATTTTTAATACAATTGGGGTGTAGATAACAGCTGGCATTGTGTGGCCGGCCGGTCGCTCCCTGAGCCATTGGGGGGGTGGGAGGGGGGGGTTGTTTCCTGGATCCCTCCCTTCCTCCTCTAACAGCCTACGTACTGTACTAATACCTATTTAGAATAAATTTTGAGGAGGCCAATAAAACAAGCACAGGTCGTGTGAACGTTAGGCCTTGGTGAGGTGGCTGGCATCATTTGTGGTGGTGTCAGGGGAGGCAGGCGGTGTCAGGGGAGGCAGGCAGTGTCAGGGGAGGCAGGTGGTGTCAGGGGAGGCAGGTGGTGTCAGGGGAGGCAGGCGGTGTCAGGGGAGGCAGGCGGTGTCAGGGGAGGCACGTGGGGTCAGGGGAGGCAGGTGGGGTCAGGGGAGGCAGGCGGTGTCAGGGGAGGCAGGTGGGGTCAGGTGGTGGAAAGAGGCAGGTGGTGTCAGGGGAGGCAGGTGGGGTCAGGGGAGGCAGGCGGTGTCAGGGGAGGCAGGTGGGGTCAGGGGACGCAGGTGGTGGAAAGAGGCAGGTGGTGTCAGGGGAGGCAGGCGGTGTCAGGGGAGGCAGGTGGGGTCAGGGGAGGCAGGTGGGGTCAGGGGAGGCAGGTGGGGTCAGGGGAGGCAGGTGGTGTCAGGGGAGGCAGGTGGGGTCAGGGGAGGCAGGTGGGGTCAGGGGAAGCAGGTGGGGTCAGGGGAGGCAGATGGGGTCAGGGGAGGCAGGTGGGGTCAGGGTAGGCAGGTGGGGTCAGGGTAGGCAGGTGGGGTCAGGGTAGGCAGGTGGGGTCAGGGTAGGCAGGTGGGGTCAGGGTAGGCAGGTGGGGTCAGGGTAGGCAGGTGGGGTCAGGGTAGGCAGGTGGGGTCAGGGTAGGCAGGTGGGGTCAGGGTAGGCAGGTGGGGTCAGGGGAGGCAGGTGGGGTCAGGGGAGGCAGGTGGGGTCAGGGGAGGCAGGTGGGGTCAGGGGAGGCAGGTGGGGTCAGGGGAGGCAGGCGGTGTCAGGGGAGGCAGGTGGTGGAAAGAGGCAGGTGGGGTCAGTGATGGAAGGTGTTGTCAGGGGAGGTGGAAGTGGAGAGAGAAGGGTGGTGACCACGCATGGCTGCCAAACCTCTCATTCATACAATATTATAAATCTCAATCTTAGCTGTAAAATATTTATGCCAAAATATGTTAATTTTCGTGTATTAATATACATTATTAATCATTAACATGTTTTATTGTTTCCTGAAGAAAACAATAGCTGACTTGGCATTGTGGTGTGTATGGCCGGGTACCTGGGGGGTGGGGGGGGGGTCCTGGAGGTGTGAGAGGAGACCTGTCAACCCATCATTTTTTTTTGTCGGGCGAGTTGAGACTCTTCCAAGCCTGCTGCTTCAATACACCCCATGGATGGTGTGGTGTGGTTTGGGTGGTGTGGTGTGGTTTGGGTGTGGGTGGGTTGGTGTGGGTGGTGTGGTTGGGTGTGGGGGGATGATGTGGGTGGTGTGGGGTGTGGGGGGGGATGATGTGGGTGGTGGTGTGGGGTGTGTGGGTGGTGGTGTGGGGAGTGTGGGTGGTGGGGGCGAATGGTGTTAGTGGTGTTGGGGATGGTGTGGGTGGTGTTGGGGATGGTGTGGGTGGTGTGGGGGATGGTGTGGGTGGTGTGGGGGTGGTGTGGGGGATGGTGTGGGTGGTGTGGGGGATGGTGTGGGTGGTGTGAGGGATGGTGTGGGTGGTGTGGGGGATGGTGTGGGTCGTGTGGAGGATGGTGTGGGTGGTGTGGGGGATGGTGTGGGTGGTGTGGGGGATGGTGTGGGGGGTGGTGTGGGGGATGGTGTGGGTGGTGTGGGGGATGGTGTGGGTGGTGTTGGGGATGGTGTGGGTGGTGTGGAGGATGGTGTGGGTGGTGTGGGGGATGGTATGGGTGGTGTGGGGGATGGTGTGGGTGGTGTGGGGGATGGTGTGGGTGGTGTGGGGGATGGTGTGGGTGGTGTTGGATGGTATGGGTGGTGTGGGGGATGGTGTGGGGATGGTGTGGGTGGTGTGGGGGATGGTATGGGTGGTGTGGGGATGGTATGGGTGGTGTGGAGGATGGTGTGGGTGGTGTGGAGGATGGTGTGGGTGGTGTGGAGGATGGTGTGGGTGGTGTGGAGGATGGTGTGGGTGGTGTGGAGGATGGTGTGGGGGATGGTGTGGGTGGTGTGGGGGATGGTGTGGGTGGTGTGGGGGATGGTGTGGGTGGTGTGGGGGATGGTGTGGGTGGTGTAGGGGATGGTGATTCTCGCATCTCAGATTATTATTGACACCAAAAGAGCATGAAAGATATTATAATGAAGCACCACACAACAAAGAAACAAACTAATGTGTCCTGGCATATGTTAAAAAAAAAAAAAAAATAAGAAGGTTGTTGGGGCCGGACGGATGGAACGAATTCCGCACTGGAACGAATCGGCTTCGCCCCATATAGTTCGTTCAAGTGAGGACACACTGTATATGTAAATGATCTCCCAGAGGGGAATAGACTCGTTCCTCTCAATGTTTGCTGATGATGCAAAAATTATGAGGAGGATCAAGACAGAGAAAGATAGTATAAGCTACAAGATGACCTAGACAAGCTGAAGGAATGGTCCAACAAATGGCTACTAAAGTTCAACCCAAGTAAATGTAAGGTAATGAAACTCGGAGGGGAGGGGAGGGGGGGAAGGAAATAAGAGGCCAGACACTGTATACCGATTGGGAGATGAAGACATTCATGAAACGGACAGAGATAAAGATCTAGGAGTTGATATCAAACCAAACCTGTCTCCTGAAGCCCACATCAAAAGAATAACATCGGCAGCGTATGTGAGACTGGCTAACGTCAGAACTACTTTCAGAAATCTGTGTAAAAATCCTTCAGAACCTTGTACTCCACATATGTAAGGACAATCCTGGAGTATGCGGTCCTAGCATGGAGCCTGTACTTTGTCAAGCACAAGATGAAGCCAGAAAAAGTTCAGAGGTATGCCAAATGCACCTCATGTCATGGAAGCAGAAGAGTAAGAGGAGACACGATCACCACATACAAACTTCTCAGGGGAATTGACAGGGTAGACAAGGATGGATTATTTAACATGGGTGGTACACGCACAAGGGGACATTGGTGGAAGCAGAGTACCCAAATGAGCCACAGAGACATTAGAAAGAATTTTTTCAGTGTTATCTTGAGGTTATCTTGAGATGATTTCGAGGCTTTTTAGTGTCCCCGTGGCCCGGTCCTTGACCAGGCCTCCACCCCCAGGAAGAAGCCTGTGACAGCTGACTAACACCCAGGTACCTATTTTACTGCTAGGTAACAGGGGCATAGGGTGAAAGAAACTCTGCCCATTGTTTCTCGCTGGCGCCTGGGATCGAACCCAGGACCACATGTTCACAAGTCCAGCATACTGTCCTCTCGGCTGACCGGTTCCCAAAATATTTCGTAGTAGAGCGTAGTTAGTAAAGTAGAGTAGAGTCTACTCGAGTAGAGTCGTGTCAGAGTAGATAGTAAATGGAATGCATTAGGAAGTGATGTGGTGGTGGCTGACTCCATATACAGTTTCAAAAGTAAATATGATAGAGCTCGAGAAGCTCAGGAGTCAAAGTTGAGCCAAAGCTCAACCCCCGCAAGTACAACTAGGTGAGTACACTCTTGGTTCATGCTACACAAATGTGTAGAACAGTCTTAAAGGCAAAACACCACTAAAAAAAATAGGAGACTGGAGCCAGGGTGACTAGTACAGCAACCAGCACCATCAGAATAGTACTGAGGAGTGGTGTGAGCCAGATGACCCGGTCTGCCTCCCTCCTCTCCCTAACAGGGAGGATGGTGGGGAAAATAGGAAACTAGCTCATGCTAGTTTCACAAATTCTGGTTGTTTGTTTTCATTTTTAGGGGAGCTCTTTTGGCAATTGTTGCTGCTACTTTCTTAGTTCTAACCATGCAGTAGTCTGTTTTCTTTTGCTGACTTTCTGAGTGCTTCCATGGTGGTGGTAGACATGACTAACTTTAAATGTAAGATGTTCATATTGCCATTGCTACCTGCTCTTCTTTGAGCAGGCCAGGTTCTGGCTCATGGTCCCCGGTATACCAATAAGAACTCGATGACTGATGGCACTTAGTAGTATGGCACTGAATCAGTGATAATAGCTTCAGGGAGCCTCAATGGGTTCCCCCTTCCCCCAGAAATTAATATGTTGAAGAGCTAACACAAGCCATGAATCAATTACCATGTGCAAACATTGCCTGTAAACTAAGATGTAAAATATTTTATAGGTCTCTGCCTGTCATAGCATTGCTTACTAGTGAATGCCAATAAAATCTCTCATTTTAATTTTGAACCTGGCATTATTTTATTAAAAAGTCCAGATTCAAGACTATTCTATCTTCTAATCTTGGTAAACTAATCTCTGGATGGACAAATACATAGACAGACTACCCACTGAACACAATATCCAAGTGCAACACCAATTCAACACCAGATCGTCATCAAGGTTGATTTGAAGTTGAATTATTATCGATTTGATGTCGAACCAATGCCTCTTGTTGGATACTGTTCCCAATGAATACAAACACACAAAAGAAAAGAGTGCATAATGAACGGTTTCACAATTAAGCACAAAATATAAGCAATTAAACAACACTAACTTGTCCTTCTCCTCCTTAGGAATTTCTTCTTGATCCACCATAGTGCCAAAGGGCTGAGAAGCAATGGATGGTAAATTTGATAGAATGACTCTCTGGTCACTGGAGCAAGTGAGCACTAACTGGTCATACGAAGCATTATAACGTACACTCCAAACCCTGGAAAATAAAATGCAACTTTAAATTTAAAAACCCAGCATTGAATGTAATGAAACTCCCTTTTCTTGGGGTAGCCCCAGAGGCTCCCTGAAGCAATCCGAACTGATATGTGCTTTATTAGTTTGGGGACATCAGTCACTTGGAGTTTTAAGCCTACCGGGGACCACGAGTTGGAACCTAGTCCTGTCAGAGAGGCGTAGGGAGCAATGGTGTTTCAGCACTCTACATGCAAAGTGTGTCATATTTTGCCACCAACTAGGACAGTAACCCAGAAAGATAGGCGAACCAAGACAAACCATTAGCCGGAAAAAATTGAAACCTGCAGCCAAAAAGAGCAAAAAACTCCTCCCAAATTAAAAGAAATGAAGAGAGAAACCTAGAAACTCTGAACGCAAACCAGTACTCCCACCCATTAGCAGAACTCCCCCCCTCCCTGACAAGGGGAAGGAGAAGCCAGCTCCGACGACCTCACCACCCACCCCTCAGTTTTGGGTCTGATGGAAAACCACCAACCTGAGGGAGGGATGGGGCATCAGGGAGCTTTCAAAGCAACCCCCAGAGAAGGGCATCTCATTACACTTAATGCTGGCTTTCTGGGGGTAGCCCCATAGGGTCCCTAAAACTCACAGAGAAGGAAAAAACCAGCGTTGAATGTAATGAAATGCCATTTTCTGGGTGAGCCCCGGAGGCTCCCTGGAGCTTATCGGCCTAATGTATGTTATATTAGACTGGGACATTAGCTAAGGAGTTCAGACCTACCAGGGACCAGCACTAGAACCTGGCCCCTTCAGAGAGGTTTTAGGGAGCAATAGCCCTGGAAAACCCCCTTGTGGTTGGGGTTTTCCTTATCTGCCATCGACCGGGGTTTGCACCCAGAAAGGTAGGCATAACAAAACAAACCCCACATGGTAAAAACTAAAACAAAAAGCAAACGGAGGTAGAAACTCCCTACAATCCCAATGAATCCAGCAAACATCACACTTTACTGCCGCGCCGATCGTCCGCGCAGCCCTCCCCGCCCCGAGAGGGGAAAGGGGGGAGCCCGGACCTACCACGCCAGCTGCCTAGCATCAGTTCAGAAACTAAGCTCAACCAACGCGAAAAAAACGCCGACCGGTGGGAGGAAGGGTTGCCAGGGAGCCTCCGGAGCTCACCCAGAAAATGGCGTTTCATTACATTCAAAGCTGGTTTTCTGTGGGGAGCCCCTATGGCTCCCTGGAGCTTTATACCCAAAGAGAAGGAAAAGAAAGGGCTGACCCGGGAGGCGGCTGCCACAAACTCCGCAACGCGAAGCTGAGACTGCAACCTGCGACCCAAAGCAACAAGAATGCACAGGAGCCGACGCGCATAAAGAATGGGCGGCCAAGGACCTGTGCGACCCTCAAATCCCTGAGCCCGAAATGAGCCCTAGACGTCACCAACACAGCAGCAAAAGCTGCAAACGTCCGAACAGCATGGGCGCAAGGACAGACCGCAGGCTGGAAGACTTAAAAACTCTGAGACCCGAGCCCTGAAACAGGGAATGAGGGGAACCGGATTAACCCAAAGCGCATCCCCAGACAGAGTACGCAGGTAACGGCAAAAAACCAGCGTTGAATGTAATGAAACGCCATTTTCTGGGTGAGCCCCGGAGGCTCCCTGGAGCTTATCGGGCTAATGTATGTTATGTTAGACCGGGACATTAGCTAAGGAGTTCAGACCTACCAGGGACCAGCGCCAGAACCTGGCCCCTTCAGAGAGGTTTCAGGGAGCAATGGCCCTGGAAAACCCCATATGGTTGGGGGTTTTCCTTATTTGCCATCGACCGGGGTTAGGCACCCAGAAAGGTAGGCGTAACAAAACAAACCCCACATGGTAAGAAACTACAACAAAAACCGAACAGAGAGGAAGAAAACTCCCTACAATCCCAAGGAAACTAGCAAACAAGCAAACATCACACTTTACTGCCGCGCCGATCGTCCGCACAGCCCTCCTGGGAGGGGGAAGGGGGAGCCCCGGACCTACCGCGCCGGCTGCCAAGCTCCAGTTCGGAAGCTAAGCTTCAACCAACGCCAAAAAAACGCCGACCGGTGGGAGGGAGGGTTTCCAGGGAGCCTCTGGGGCTCACCCAGAAAATGGCGTTTCATTACATTCAACGCTGGTTTTCTGTGGGGAGCCCCTACGGCTCCCTGGAGCTTCATACCCAAAGAGAAGGAAAAGAAAGGGCTAACCCGGGAGGCGGCCGCCACAAACTCAGCAACACAAAGCCAAGACAACCGGTCGCAAACCTGCGACCCAAGGCAACAAGAACGCCCAAGAACAGACGCACATATGGATGGGCGGCCAAAAACCTGTGCGACCCACAAATCCCTGCGCCCGAAATGAACCCGAGACATCACCAACACAGCAGCAAAAGCTGTAAACGTCTGAACAGCACGGGCGCAAAGACAGACCGCAGGCTGGAAGAAGGAAAACACTGCGGACGACCTGGGAGACCCGAGCCCTGAAAACAGGGCACGAAGGAACCGGATCAACCACAGCGCATCCCCAGACACGGTACGCCGGCAACCGCAAAAAGCACAACCAGACAACACAGGACGCACCCCCCAGCCAAACCAATCAAGCACCAATACCCCAAGAACCCCTCCGGAAAGCAGCCATCACGACTGGCGCCAGGACAGAGAAAGGCTGCACACCTATAAAGCTACCACCAGTACCAAAGAGCAGGAAACTGAACCGAAGGGGCTACCACAAACTGAGGGGAAGATAAGAAGGCACCCTGAACAAGGACCAGGATGGCTCAGGCGACGCATGAGCAGGCCGGAGGGGAAACAAAACACGAGAAAACGTAAGAAACGTCATACTGTCTCCAAGACGAAGCTCGCAGGTGGGACACCGTCAACAAAGCCACCTGAACACCATAGAGATGGTGATACCCGCGTCAAAATACAAGACGCGAAGAGCCAAGGAGAAGGCCGAACCAGTCACGGACAGGACCGATTCGGCCTGCTGAAAGAGGCGAAGCCTCAGGAAAAACGCCCCGGGTACAGACACCTATCAAGCAGCGTCTGAAAAGAAGGCCGGGCCGGCCACCAAGGAACCATAAGGACTGTTCTCGTGGGAATGGGCTGCAACCGAGCCAGAACCCGAAGCAACAGCTGGACCAGGAGAAGAGGAACAGGTACCCCCCACCTCGACCAGTCCTGCCGAAAGCCTCCACCGTGAAGTCCACGCTGGTGGGAAGGGCGCCACAAAATGGGCGACGCCCAGACCACGCCGACCCGAAGACGTCCATGACCAGAAATCCATATGCCCGACAGAGCCAACAAAACGAATCGGCGACAACTGGCCAACCCACGAAGAGGAATGAACCGAGACAGCTGTCCGCCAGGATGTAGGACACACCCCGGACACGAACCACACAGTTAGCCAAACCCCCGTGGTTCTGGCAAGAACCACCAGAGAACAGTCCAAACAGAGCTGAATGGTAGAGTACCTAGTGACCCAAACCCTCCGAAGCGCAAACCAGACAGCCATGAACACCCGAACCGTGCTGTGAGCCCGACGGACAGAGACTCCATCAACCTCGGCCGACCTGGTGAGCACTGGTCACAAAGCCCCAGCCGAGAGACGACCCGTCCGTGAACACATCGAGCGAAGGCTCGGGGAGGTGCCAAGGCACGGAACCCCGAAAACCCCAAAGAGGAAGCTGGTGACGCAGCACCAACACAAGATCCCCGGAGGAACCCAAGGAATGCAAGAGGCAGAAGGGGAGTCTCCGCAGGAACCAACCGACGCCGTAGCCAAACCCGACTCCGCGGGCAGACAAGCACGCCGAAGTGCAGACTCCCGCACAACCGCCCAAGCAACCGCTGAGCAACCCGGGACCCCCTCCCGGGTTGATAAGGACAGCCAAAGGCAGGACCACAGCCGCAGGAACACTTCTGGAGGGAAGACAATGAGGGGCCCAAGAGCCTTAAACAAGGCCCAGGTCCGAACCCGGGACGGAAACAGATAGAAAAACCTCCAGATCACCAGGAAACCAAACCCGGCGATCTGGAAAGAACCATCCCCTGGCGAGCAGACAAGCGGACTGACTGGGAGCCCACACCAGCCAGTCGTCGAGGTAGGCCAGACACCAAATCTCAGACTCAGACAGGGCACTAAGATACGGTAAAGATGCAAAGAGTATACGAAGTGCCCATTACAAAATAGGGAAGGCAATAAAAACCTGAAGCCCCACCACCAACCGTGCCAGCCCCAGAAAAACTGGAGAGGAACGTGCCAAGAAGTGACCTGGAGGTCCAGGGCCACCATCCATGCACCCGGCCCTAACAGAATCCGAGCAGGAGACAACAGTCCTCCGAGGAGGGCAGAGGATCCAGGGCGCAGACTGAAGAAGTTCAGAAGAACTGCAGACGGGAAAAGCTCATGACTGCAAAGAGCAGACGGGAAGCCTAGAAGGATGGGGCGGATCGACCACGCCCCACGCACCCACGAAGAGGAAATGACGAAGTGCAGGGGAAGAAGACCACCCCGCCAGCTCTGAACCCCCCCCCCCCAAGGGGGAGAAGCCGTCCTCCGACGCCAGCAGAGGCCGGAAGACAACCCAAAGCGCCCACCAACAGCGGGACCAAGCGAGAGGCAACAGAGCAAGCTGCTCCCCCAGCGCCCAGTCAACAGAGAAGGGAACAGAACCCCTTCCGAAAGAAAAAGTACACTACCGAAGTCATGAGGAGAGACTACGGGAATGAAACCACACTTCGCTGGAAGATGAAGTGAGGGGAGACCTGATCACCACATACCTACCCAAGGGAATCGACAGGGTTGATAAGGACAGGCTATGGAATACAAGGGGCACACGCACTAGGGGACACAGGTGGAAACTGAGTACCCAAAAGAGCCACAGATAGAATTAATTTTTTTTTTTTTTTTTTTTTTTTTAGTGTCAGAATGGGAACGGGAAAGCACTAGGAAGTAATGTGGTGACTCCACACACAAGTAACGAGGCTGACCCCCATACAATGTCACATGTAGACATGATAGAGCCCAAGAGGCACAGGAACCTATACACCTGTTGATAGACAGTTGAGAGGCAGGACCAAGGAGCCAGAGCTCAACCCCCACAAGCACAACTAGGGGAGGACATATATTTTAAAAGCACAAGCCGCCGACTAGTGGGCAGAGAGCACTACGCCGGCCAGGCAAAGAAGGCACAAAACTGCATCAAAAGGCCCACCTCGACAGCAAAACCGCAAAGTCCCAGTACAACCACAACATGTGCCAAGACCCAAAAAGCTCAGTCTGCAAGCCAGGAAGACCCCGGAACCCCAAAAGGCAGAACCGGGTCACACGAGGAAACAAAGTCCCCTGAACCCACAAAAGGGGGCCCAAGAGGAAGAAACCTCCAGAACGAAACCAAGGAACCCAAAGGAACCCAGAATCGAACCAGGGGGAGCCCAAACCACCACATTTGCCGGCGGAGAACACCACTGAAAGGCAAAGCACAGCCCCCAGCAGAACGCACTGGGAAAACGGTCCCAACAGATCGAAAACCGAGGGGCAAGGTGTGGGAGCAAGCATACCAGCCAGGGGCACTGAGCCTAAACCCATAGGCTCAGACCCAAAATCAACACCCAAACGTTCCCAGAAGAACAGGCAACGGCAAGAAAACACCAGAAAAACAAAGAAACGACAACAGGAGAACAAAAACCCTGAAAAAAAATTGAAAACTCACCAGAGACGCTCGCTCGCACACCCAGACGCATGTAAACAAACCGCAACGCCGCCCTGGTGGCCCCGCCGTGAAACCGGCAGACGAAAATGGATGCCAGCAGGGGCTGTGACTGACGCTAAATACACAAAAACACACCAGCAAATGTGGGAAGCTAGCAGACTGGATGGGCGAAAAACGTCGCCCAACAGCAGAAAAACCCCGGAAGGGGCAAAACCGCCCCAGAACTGCTAGCAGGCAACCCCCACAGCCCCGGGAACCAACAACAGAGGCCCCGGGGCAGAGCTGTCCTCCAAGCCCTCCGCCCTTAAAGAAAAGCAAGAGTCCATGGGAAAGGCAACAAGAAAGGGCCGCTGGTAAGACCCAGAAGCCTTGGCAGGAGGCACAGGCTCAAACCTCCGTCCCCAACCCGAACGGGACAGCCCCCGAAAACCGCCCGAGTCTCTGCCGCAACTAAACCCCGCCCCGACCCCGAAACCCGCAGACGGAGCTGGGAACATGGAGAGAAAGGGGCGAGCAGCACCTAACCAAACGGGGCGGCCACGGGACATTCGAGTGGGAAACCAACCTAGCATGTTGCAGCAACCTAACCTAGCTTGCAACACGGATGCTGCCTGTACTCTGAACAGTAATAACATCAGGAGAGTACTGGAGAACAAGCAGAGAATCACTCGCAAGACTCCGGGCCAAGGTGTCAGTGACCCAACAGGCAGCATGACAGAGGTAAAAATGGCGACTGTCACCCGGAGACAAGGGAACAGCAACCAACGATCCCGTACAAGACGGGTTGGAACCCGGAAGACACATTCAATGGTCCCCCGAGCCCAGACAGGGGTTTCCAGGGCCCGTAGGGTAACAACTACGGGAAGCCCGGGCAAGGTGTTGCTAACCGGTTAAGAAACCCAAACATAACAAGAGGGTAGAATATAGCACTGAAAACCCCTGAGATGTGTACAAGCACGGGGGCCTAGCAGAGGGCCGCCAAACACTACCAGTGGAACTATAACCACCTTAGGCAGACCCCCAACAGGCATGAAAAATGAAAAACAAAAGAAAAACCCCGCAAAAGTACACCGTCTCCAGAGGCAACAGAAACCGGCCGCCGCTTAGGTGGCAGGCTGCGCAACACCTTGACGCCATAACCAGCACAATACCAATCCCTACCCAGGGCCAAACAAGGGCCCCAAGCCCCAGCTGGCCCCAAGGGCGAGGCAAACGGCGAGCAGCAAGAACCTCTACGGGAATGGTTCCCGAACGCCCCAGGGAAGATAACCCTGTTACGCAAGGGCAGTACTCACAGGGCGCTTAGGGAAGTCAGCCACTAAGCACATGCAGCCCTGGCACTGATGAAGTACTCCTGGCCACCGCACACCACAACACACGGCAGTGAACGCCACACAAGGCAAACACCGCCTAGGAAACCGAGGTCAGAGAAGCGTTTATCCCGGTTGACATTAGCTTACGAACTGAAGCTTGGCAGCCGGCGCGGTAGGTCCGGGGCTTCCCCCTCCCCCTCCCGGGGTGGGGAGGGCTGTGCGGACGATCGGCGCGGCAGTAAAGTGCGATGTTTGCTTGTTTGCTAGTTTCCTTGGGATTGTAGGGAGTTTTCTTCCTCTCTGTTCGGTTTTTGTTGTAGTTTCTTACCATGTGGGGTTTGTTTTGTTACGCCTACCTTTCTGGGTGCCTAACCCCGGTCGATGGCAGATAAGGAAAACCCCCAACCATATGGGGTTTTCCAGGGCCATTGCTCCCTGAAACCTCTCTGAAGGGGCCAGGTTCTGGCGCTGGTCCCTGGTAGGTCTGAACTCCTTAGCTAATGTCCCGGTCTAACATAACATACATTAGCCCGATAAGCTCCAGGGAGCCGTAGGGGCTCCCCACAGAAAAGTACAACCGGACAATACAGGACGCACCCCCGGCCAAACCAATCAAGCATCAATAACCCAAGAACCCCTCCAGAAAACAGCCGTCTCGACCGTCGCCAGAAGGACGGAGAAAGGCTGCAAACGTACAAACCTACCACCAGTACCAAAGAGCAGAAACCTGAACCAAAGGGGCTATTGAGAAGATGATAAGAAGGCACCCTGATCAAGGACCAGGACGGCTCAGGCGACGCATGAGCAGGCCGGAGGTGAAACAAAACACGAGAAAGCGTACGAAACGGGGCAGATGTGACGTCCACCCCGAATGCAAGCCAGTACGGCTCCGCCAGTGCCGCATAAAACGAGGCAACAGTAAGAAACATCAAAACTGTAGTCCTGAAAACCCAAGAAAGGACAAGACAACACGATAAAGACAACAAAAGAGAAAACAACCTACGAAGAGCAAGAAAAAATGCATAGAAACACCAGGAAACGTCATACTGTCGCCGAGATGAAACTCGCAGGTGGGACACCACAACAAAGCCACCTAATCACCACAGAGTTGGTGATACCCGAGTTAAAATAACAGACGCGAAGAGCCGAGGAGAAAGCCGAACCAGTCATGTACAGGACGGGTCCAACCTACCGAAAGAAGCGGAGCCGCGGGAAAACGCCCTGGGTTCAGACACCTATCAAGCAGCGTCTGAAAATAAAGCTGGGCCGGCCACCAAGGGCCAATAAAGACTACTCTCGTGGGAATCGGCTACAACCAAGCCAGAACCTGAAGCAACAGCTGGACCGGGAGATGAGGAACAGGTACCCCCACCTTGATCAGTCCTGCTGAAAGGCATCCACCATGAATGCCTCGCAGGCGGGTAAGGGCGCCACATAAAATGGGCAACGCCTAGACCACACCGACTCGAAGACGTCCATGACCAGGAGTCCATACGTCCTGCAGAGCCAACGAAACGAGTCGGCGACGACTGGCCAATCCGTGAACAGAGGAATGAACTGAGACAGCTGTCCGCCAGGACACAGGACACACCCCGGACATGAACCTCACGGTTAACCAAAACATTGAGAATCCAGCAAACGAGCCACTCTAAGGTACCAACCACCAAAGGTCAAACACCTAAGAGAAACCCTGTGGTTTCGGCAAAGAACCGCCAGAGAACAGTCCGAATGGAGCTGAATGGTAGAGCACTGAGTGACCCAAACCCTCCGAAGTGCAAACCAGACAGCCACGAACTCCCAAACCGTGCTGTTAGCCTGACGGACGGACAGACCTTACCATCCCCAGCCGACCTGGTGAGCACTGGTCACAAAGCCCCAGCCGAGAAATGACCCAGCCAAGAGATGACCCATCCATGAACACATTGAGCGAAGGCTTGGGGAGGTGCCAAGGCACGGAACCCCAAAAACCCCAAAGAGGAAGTTGGTGACGCAGCACCAACACAAGATCCTCGGAGGAAAGAACCCAACGATTGCAAGAGAGGCGGAAGGGGAGTCTCCGAAGTACTAAACAGACACCGAAGCCAAACCCGACCCTGCGAGCAGTAAAGCACGTCGAAGTTCAGATTCCCACACAACTGCTCGAGCAACCGCTGAGCAACCCGGGACCACAGCTGCAGCAACACTTCTGGAGGGACGGACAAGGAGTGGCCCAAGAGCCCAAAACAAGACCCAGCTAGGTCCATACCCGGGATGGAACCCAGTGGAACGGCCTCCAGATCACCAGGAAATAAAACCCGGCGATCTGGAAAGAACCACACCCCTGGCAAGCAGACAAGCGGACTGACTGGGAGCCCACACCAGCCAGTCGTCGAGGTAGGTCAGATACCGAATCCCAAGCAGACTCAGACAGGGCACCAAGATCCGGTAAAGATGCGTAAATACACCAAGTGCCAATTACTAAATAAGGAAGGCAACAAAAGCAGTAAGCCTGAAGCCCCACCACCAACGGTGCCATTCCCGGAAAACTGGAGAGTAACGTGCCAAGAATTGACCTGGAGGTCCAAGGCCACCATCCAGGCACCCGGCCCCAACAGAAGCCGGACATGAGACAAATGTCCTCCGATGAGGGCATAGAAACCAGGGCGCAGACTGAAGAAGTCCAGAAGAACCGCAGATTCGACAGGCTCATGTCTGCATAGAGGAGACGGGAACCCCAGAAGGATGGGGTGGATCAACCACGTCCAATGCACCCACGAAGATGACACGACGAAGCGCAGGGGAAGAAGCTCACCCCGCCAGCCCTGAACCGCCTAAAGGGGAAGAAGCCGTCCACCGCTGCCACCAGAGGCTGGAAGACAACCAAAAGCGCCCACTAACTGCGGGACCATGCGAGAGTTAGCAGAGCAAGCTGCTCCCCCAGCGCCCCGTCAACAGAGAAGGGAACAGAGCCCCTTCCGAAAGAAAAAGTATATATACACATATATACATATATATTATGTATATACACCTGCACATACACATACACACAAGGCATGTTACACACACGTGCATATGCACATACAAATGTGTACACACACAGTGTACACATGTACATGCACATGTGTACACACACAAATATACTTGAAAAGAAAATTACAAGCCGCCGACCTGTGGGCAGAGACCACCACGCTGCTCAGGCGAAGAAGGCACAAAACTGCATCAAAGGGCCCATCTCGACAACAAAACCCCAAAGTCCCAGCACGGTCACAACACGTGCCAAGACCCAAAAGATCAGTCTGCAAGCCAGGAAGACCCCTGAACTCCAGAAGGCAGAACCGGGCCTCACATGAGGAAACAAAGCCCCCTGAACCCACAAAGGGGGCCCAAGAGGAAGAAACCTCCAGAACGAAACCAAAGAACCCAAAGGAACCCGGAATCGAACCAGGGGAAGCCCAAACCACCACATTTGCCGGCGGAGATACACCACAGAAAGGCAAAGCACAGCCCCAGACAGAACCCCCAAGGAAACGGTCAAAACCGACTGAAAACCGAGGGACAAAGTGTGGGAGCAAGCATAACAGACAGGGATAACTCTGTGTAAAATCAACACTCAAACGTTCCCAGAGGAACAGGAAACGGGCAGAAAACACCAGAAAAGCAAAGAAACGACAACAGGAGAATAAAACCCCTGAAAAAGGTTTAAAAACTCACCCAAGACGCTCGCTCACACACCCAGGTAAACAAACCGCAACGCCGCCCTGGTGGCCACGCCGGGAAACCGGCAGAAGAAAATGGCCACCAGAACAGAGGGCGGTGACTGATGCAAAAGATACAAAAACACGCCAGCAAAAGTGGGAAGCAAGCAGACTGGATGGGTGAAAAACTCAGACCAGAAGCAGAAAACCCAGGCTGGGCCAAACTGCCCCAGAACTGCTAGCAGGCATCCCCAACAGCCCCGGGAACCCACAACAGATGCCCCGGGGCAGAGCCGTCCTCCAAGCCCTCCGCCCTTAAAGAAAAGGAAGAGTCCATGGGAAAGGCAGCAAGAAATGGCCACTGGTAAGACCCAGAAGCCTTGGCAGGAGGAACAGGCTCGAAAACCTCCGTCCCCAACCCGAACGGGGCACCCCCCAAAAACCGCCCGAGTCTCTGCCCCAACTAAACCCTGCCCCGAACCCAAAACCCTTAGACGGTCCGGAGTCAGGAACAGGGAGAGAAAGGGGCGAACAGCACCGAACCAAAACAGGGCGGCCCCGGGGCATCCGAGTGGGAAACCAACCTAGCGTGTTGCAGCAACCTAACCTAGCTTGCAACACGGATGCCGCCTGTACTCTGAACAGTAATAACATCAGGAGAGTACTGGAGAACAAGCAGAGAACACAACTCACAAGACTCCGGGTCAAGCTGTCAGTGACCCAAAAGGCAGCATGACGGAGGTAAAAGTGGCGACTGTCACCCGGAGACAAGGGCACAGCAACCAACGATCCCCGTACAAGACGGGTTGGAACCCGGAAGACACATTCAATGGTCCACCGAGCCCAGACAGGGGTTTCCAGGGCCCGTAGGCTGACTGCTACGGGAAGCCCGGGCAAGGTGTTGCTAACCGGTTAAACACCCAAAATTTACAAGGGGTAGAGTATAACACTGAAAACCCCTGCGACGTGTACAATCACGGGGGCCTAGCAGAGGGCCACCAAACACTACCAGTGGAACTATAGCCACACTAGGCAGACCCCCACCAGGCAAAAGAAAATAAAAACATAAGAAAAACCCCACAAAAGTACACCGTCTCCAGAGGCAACAGGAACCGGTCGCCGCTTAGGTGGCAGGTCGCACAACACCTTGACGCCCTAACCAGCACAATACCAGTCCTTACCCAGGGCCAAACAAGGGCCCCAAGCTCCAGCTGGCCCCAAGGGCGAGGCAAATGCCGAGCAGCAAGAATCTCTACGGGAATGGTTCCCAAACGCCTCAGGGAAGATAACCCTGTCACGTAGGGGCAGTACTCACAGGGCATTTAGGGAAGTAAACCCCTAAGCGCATGCAGCCCCGGCGCTGATGAGGTACTCCTGGCCACCGCACAACACAACACACTTCAGTGAACGTCACACAAGGCAAACACTGCCTAGGAAACTGAGGCCAGAGAAGCGTCTATCCCGGTTGACATTAGCTTACGAACTGATGCTAGGCAGCCGGCGTGGTAGGTCCGGGGCTCCCCCCTCCCCCTCTCGGGGCGGGGAGGGCTGCGCAGACGATCGGCGCAGCAGTAAAGTGTGATGTTTGCTTGATTCCTTGGGATTGTAGGGAGTTTCTGCCTCTCTGTTCGGTTTTATGTTTTAGTTTTTACCATGTGGGGTTTGTTTTGTTATGCCTACCTTTCTGGGTGCAAACCCCGGTCGATGGCAGATAAGGAAAACCTCAACTACAAGGGGGTTTTCCAGGGCCATTGCTCCCTGAAACCTCTCTGAAGGGGCCAGGTTCTGGCGCTGGTCCCTGGTAGGTCTGAACTCCTTAGCTAATGCCCCGGTCTAATATAACATACATTAGCCCGATAAGCTCCAGGGAGCAGTAGGGGCTCCACGCAGAAAACCAGAGTTGAATGTAATGAAACGCCATTTTTTGGGTGAGCCGGGGAAGCTCCCTGGAGCTATCAGACTGATATACGTTATATTAGTCTGGGGCATCAGTCAATTGAAGTTTAGCCTACTGGAGACACCACAAGCAAGAACCTGGCCACCTCAATGGCCTATGGAAACCCCTATGCATTTGGGGGCATTTCATGTTTGCCATTGACCAGGGTTAAGCACCAAAATATGGTAAGTGGACAAGGTTTACTATACAAATGGACAATTGTACCATAAGCCAAACAAGGCAGAACCTTCCTGGCAGGGAAAACAAAATTAAGAAAAATGCAAAAGTACGTCACCAGAAGGAACAGGAACCGGCCACGGCGTAGGTAGGCGAGCTGCGCAGTGCCTTGCTAACTCACCAGCATCAAATACCACTTCCTACCCAAGACCAAACAAAGGCCACAAAAACCCCAGCTGGCCCCAAGTGAGGGATAAATGTCGAGTAGCAAGAACCCCTACGGAAGTGGATTCTTGAAGGCTCTATGGAAGGGAACCCTAGAACCCATGGGTAGTACTTACAGGGCACTTAGGGACGGCAAGCACATGCAGCCCCAGTACACTTAATTTCTCTTGGCCACCGCACCACAAATAGCAGGATACACCCGAAGGCACACATGCTGCCAAGAAACCGAGGCCAGAGTCGACAACCGCCCTAGAGCGCATCAGCTTATGAACTGGAAATGAGTACCTGGCATGCGGGGGGGGGGGGGGGGTCTGGGGGGCTCCCCCTCCAAGGAAATGGAGGGCTGCGCGGACAAGCGGCGCTGTGATTGCGTATGACGTTTGCTTGTTTCTTTAGCTTGGGAGAGTTCTGCCTCTCTGTTCGGTCTTCAGTTGCAAATTTTCTTACCATGTGGGGTCTGTTTTGTTATGCCCATCTTTCTGGGTGCTTAATCCCAGTCGATGTCAGACATGGAATGCCCCCAAATACATGGGAATTTCCATAGGCCATTGCTCCCTTTGCCTCTCTGAGTGAGGGGGGGGGGGGCAGGTTCTGGCTTGTGGTCCCTGGTAGGCTGAACTCGAGTTGACTGATATCCCAGACTAATACAGTGTATATCAGTCCAATAGCTCCAGGGAGCCTGAGGGGCTCCACACAGAAAACACCACAAACAACCTGAGGCTAGAGAGAGTGTCACGGCCACTGCGATTATGCAAGCTATGCTAAACACTGTGCATCCCAACCAACCAGTCGATGGCAGACATGACTATACTCTCACAAAGTGGAATATTTCATAAGCCATTGCTCCCTGCACCTCTCTGAAGGAGCCAGGTTTTGACTCGTGGTTCCCAGTAGGCTAATGAACTCTAACTGATGCTCTAGATTAATATAATGGATATCAATCTATTAGCGTCAGGGAAGTGTACAGTACTTAAAGTGTACTGTACTTAACCCTTAAAGTGCGCATCACTTCATATGAAGTGTAAATCGTTTTACCAGTCAACTGCGCTTCACTTCATATGAAGTGTATGGGTACCGCGCACGATTTGAATGGCCCGCGGTGTAGCTGGGGGTCCCATACGCTGCCCAGGGGCTCTAGTAAACAGCGGCCATTTTGAAAAAAAATCCAGCTCACGATCCGATGGCATGGGAGGCCTCAGTTTAGCGAGAGTCACCATGGCGAGCGCACGGTCAAACGCCTCACGGGCACGCACCACTCAGTCCCTCACCCCAGAGCAAATAGCCCACGAATTATTCTCTGAAGGTGAAGAAAGTGTGTTTGACGATTCAGACAACGATGAGGATTATACACAGTTGTCGGGTGATAGTAGCAGCAGCAGTGAAAGTGAGAATGACCGCCATGCCATGGCGAGGCCTATACGCTCTCCCATGCCTCCTCGCCCATTTTCTACCCCAATTCTACCACGACCTCACAGTTCCTGTGGATATTTTCTGTTTGAGGGTGACGAGTCAGAGGGAGGTGACTCCTTTTCTGGGTTTAGTGACTCAGATCAAAGTTTTATTGAGCCTGTGGCTGGTACCAGTGGTGTAACTGGGCGAGAAATTGTCGCGTCAGCAGCATCTCGCCCGGCCAAGCGCCACCGCATGGCACCACATGAGGGACCAAGACCCTCGTGTTCACGTGCACCCACCTCACGTGCACCCACCTCACGTGCACGTAGCCGCCGTGCTTCTCGCAGACGGTATTCAGCTCCTGGTCGCCGGTATGCATCGCTTCCTCGCCGTCTTTCCTCTGCATCTCGCAGGACGCCTGGTGTACTCGAGTGGAGTGATGGTGAAGATTTTATTCCTAATACTAGTATTCCTCACTTTGACGATAAAGATGTAGGGATTACAAACCTTTTCCCTAATCAAGGTGAGGACATGGCTGAGATGGAATATTTTACAGCATTCTATGATGAACCACTCATGGAATACATTGTACACCAAACGAACCTGCATGCTGCTTACCTGATTGAGAGGGAAATCACAGAATTTTCACGACTGCAGCGTTGGAAAAATACCACAGTGGCGGAAATGTATGTGTTTTTGGCACTCTGTTTGTTGATGAAGCACTGTCACAAACATGCAATAAATGACTATTGGAGCAAGGACAAGACAATACCAACACCTTTATTCGGGAAATATATGTCACGAGACAGGTTTCAGATACTCCTCAGGTGTCTACATTTTGGAAGTGTTCAGGACCGAACACCTGATGATAGACTGTGGCGAGTGAGGCACTACATGAACGATGTTATTGGAAAATTCAGAGATTTTTACGTACCAGCACAGAAGCTGGTGGTTGATGAATCTCTCATACTTTTCAAGGGACGTGTTCCATTCAAACAGTACATTCCCTCAAAACGAAACCGATTTGGCCTGAAATTTTTTGTTCTTTGTGATTGTGAGACCGGATACGTGTTACACATGATTCTGTACTCGGCTAGTGATGTAGACATTCCCGGTAACGACGAACATGGATTCTCGGGGAGTGTAGTGAAGACCATCATGGCTCCGTGGATGAACAAGGGACACATTTTATACACAGATAATTACTATACAAGTCCCTTGCTAGCTCGGTTCTTGCTAGAAAATAGAACCGGATTGGTTGGTACAGTAAAGCCACAACGAAGGGAAATGCCTGTGTTTGACAACGACATTGCAGTTGGTGAGTGTCAGAGAAGGAAAAGTGATAACATTCTGTCAGTTCGGTGGAAAGACAAAAGAGAGGTGAACTTGTTGACAACAATTCATGATGGAACAATGGTGAACAGTGGGAAAGTGAGCCATAAAACAAACGCACCACTATATAAGCCAGACTGTGTTTTAGACTATAATATCAACATGCGGTTGATTGATAAATCAGACATGATGATTGGCACTGCAGAGTGTGTGCGGAAGACATGTAGGTGGACGAAAAAAGTGTTCTTCCATCTTGTGGACATGAGCATGCTGAACTGTTTCAACATGTACCTTGTGAGAACTGGACGTAATCCCACTTTCCGTGACTTTGTATTTGATGCTGCAATACAGTTATTAGGAAAGTTTGCAAAAGATGTCCCAGGTATTCAGCGGCCCATCATAAACCCACTGTTGCAGCATGCTGGTACTCCACGCCTCGCTCACACTGAAGGCTTCCTAGCACACAAACTTAAGTATTTGCCACCTGGTGTGAAGCGTGCAATAGCCCAACGTGATTGCTTGGTGTGTAAAACAACGACACGTAGAGACAAGAAACGGAAGCTTGTGCAAACATGGTGTGAAACGTGTGGTATCCCATTATGTGCTGTCGACTGCTTCAATGACTACCACAGTCTAGAAATCTTCTAAGTGTGCTTCAAAGTGTGTATAGCGTGTGCGAGTGTGTAAATATGTAAACATATAAGCAGATAGCGTGTGCGTGTGTGTAAATATATACAAATATAAGCAGAACATACAATATAATAGACTGTAATGACATATTATATTGAAATTGAAAACATTTGTGTGCGCCTGTGTATACTCAAATATGCAACAATTATTGATACAAAATATGTTCAAACAGTATTTGAAACACAATTAGTGAAAAAAATTAGATAAAATGCGCTTAGACATTGTAAATAAATAGCGCGAAAATATATTTGTGGCAACTCTGGCTGTTTGAGGACCGCGCGCAACACCTCCCGGGCGTGTACTGCATGAGCGAACATGCAGATTGTGACGTCATCACCAAGCTTATCGGCTCTATTGCAACAAAAGTAAGTACAATAGAATTTTTTTTTTATTTTTCCCGTGATCAGTGAACAGAACTTAACAGATTAGCAAAAAAAAAATTTTTTTTTTCTTTCAAAATGACATGCGCCAGTGTGGATAGCAGGATATTAGACCCCGAGCATGTTAAGGGTTAAAGTGTACAGTACTGTACACTTTACATAAAAATTAACATATCTTGGTATAAATATTGCACAGCTATGATTATAATTTTTAATAGGGCGAGAGGGTTTGGCAACCTGGTGCTTGATCAGCAATCTCTCGCACCCTCTCTCCAACACCACCTCTCTTCCTCACCGCCACTCTCCTTCATTGCCTCTTTCTCCCTCACTGCCTTCCCTCCCTCCCTCAATGCCTCTCTTCCTCACTCAGGCTGGTATCCAGCATGGTGGGGATAGCAATGTTTGTTTATAGTTACTGACACATCCTTTGAAATCGTCACACACAAGATGTTTATAATTACAAATGGCACGGCACCTCAAGAGGATTCGACAAAATACTGAATACAGTACTATGTACTAAATACAGTATGTCTTTTCTACGGTATGTAAAGATACAGTATGATTCATTATTGTACACTTTAGTAGTACTTTATATACTTGATTTACCTGTGGGTCACTAATCCTAGTGGCCTCGACCTAGACAGAAAGCCGGCAGCTTGTCAAAGGTCACCCCATTTGCCTTGATAATCTATTCCAGGTATATTTAAAAAATCAACACAGTTTTGGCAGTTACGGCTTTGGCAGGTAGGTGGTTCCATGGGTTCCATAGGTTTTGGGTGAATTAGCATCTGCTGTTCTCAGTCCTACATTCTGGCTTGTTGAGCTTGAAACCCTTGCTCTTTGTTCGTGTATATCTGATCTTCTAAAGAAAATATCCACATCGACATTCTCTAACTTGTTCAGTATTTTAAGTTTTAACACTTTTGCTGCCTGATGACATTGTCGACGTCATAAAATCAAAATATGGAATATGCCCGATAATGCAAATGGCATCAATAGTTTTTCAATTTTGTAGAAATTTCACTTAATGTCCGAATACCATGGGACATGTTTTAAAATGTGCGCCAACTTCTGCCCATTCTCTGTATACCCTACGTGACATCCTGACCCAACCGTGTGGGCGCCCACCCACGCTGGAGGCTCACTGTTCTCGTGACCTCGCTCGTAACAGCCATGGCTTTCCCACGAGTCAAAAAGTATCCCCACTCTGGTTATTTTATCTCGGGCATTTGTTGTTACCTGCTCTATAAATACTGCAAATTGATTTCCAGATGGATACTGATCAAGAACAGAGCCAATTCATGACAAAAGCATTGAAAGAAACACATATGAGGGGAAAAGTTATTGGGTTTTCGTTGAAAGTATAGAAAAATGAGACATGTGTTTTTATATGCAAATATCCCTGTTTGCAATAGAATGCTGTAAAATTTGATACCAAATTGAAAAATGCAGCACAAAAATTGAGGTCAGAAAGCTGAAAAGAGGATAAACATTTTTGTGTGGTGGTGAGCTATAAGGCCTACCTTGCTGTGCGTGGCAAGTCTAAAGTATTAGGAAGTGAGACTTACATGTTCTTATATGCATGTACAGTATTCCTTTAGAACATTTTATTGCCAACAATTTAATACCAAATTGAAAATGAAAATTTTGCACAAAAATTGTGGTCAAAAAGATCAAAAGAGTATAAACATTTGTGGGTGTTGTTGAGTTAGCCAGCACCGCGCATTCTACCTTGAGGTGCACGGCGGGTTGCCCGCTGGGGCAGCAAAAGTGTTAATTATAAACTTTTGTGTCATCAGCAAATTTCATGATGTGGTTTGTAATAGTCTCATCTGTCATTGATGTATATGACAAAAAGGGTAGGTCCCAAAAATGGATCCATGTGGCACCCCACTTATCACATTTCTCCATTCAGATTCAGGCAATGAACACGGGGGAGCAGTCCAAAAAAAGCCGAACCGTCGATCTGTGGGTGACCCGAACCCTCTGAAGCGCAAATCACACCGCCGCAAACTCCCGCATCGTGCTGTGGGCCCAACAGAAGGACGGACCCCACCATCCCTGGCCGGCCTGGTGAGCACTGGTCACAAAGTCACAACCGAGAGACAACGTGTCCGTGAACACATCAAGCAAGGGCTCGGGTAGGTGCCAAGGCATAAAACCTGGAAAAACTTGAAGAGGAAGCCGGTGACGCAGCAGTCGACACAAGGCCCCCAGGGGTCGAACTCAGCGATCGCGAAAGAGGTGGAAGGGACATCCCCGAAAGAACCAGAACAGCCGATGAAGTCTGCTTGATACCTGCTTGATGGGGTTCTGGGAGTTCTTCTACTCCCCAAGCCCGGCCCGAGGCCAGGATCGACTTGTGAGAGTTTGGTCCACCAGGCTGTTGCTTGGAGTGGCCCGCAGGGCCACATACCCACCACAGCCTGGCTGATCCAGAACTTCTCGTAGAAAACAGTCCAGTTTTCTCTTGAAGATGTTCACGGTTGTTCCGGCAATATTTCTTATAGTTGTTGGGAGGACGTTGAACAACCGCGGACCTCTGATGTTTATACAGTGCTCTCTGATTGTGCCTATGGCACCTCTGCTCTTCACTGATTCAATCTTGCATTTTCTTCCATATCGTTCACTCCAGTATGTTGTTATTTTACTGTGTAGATTTGGGACCTGGCCCTCCAGTATTTTCCATGTGTATATTATTTGGTATCTCTCTCGCCTCCTTTCTAGAGAGTACATTTGGAGAGCTTTGAGACGATCCCAATAATTTAGGTGTTTTATCTCGTCTATGCGTGCCGTATATGTTCTCTGTATTCCCTCTATTTCAGCAATCTCTCCTGCTCTGAAGGGGGAAGCGAGTACTGAGCAGTACACGAGACGGGACAACACAAGTGACTTGAAGAGTACAACCATTGTGATGGGATCCCTGGATTTGAAAGTTCTCATAATCCATCCGATCATTTTTCTGGCTGACGCGATATTTGCTTGGTTATGCTCCCTAAACGTCAGATTGTTGGACATCATTATCCCCAAATCCTTGACATGCTGTTTTTCTACTATGGGAAGATTCGATTGTGTTTTGTACCCTGTATTATGTTTCAGATCCTCATTTTTGCCGTACCTGAGTACCTGAAATTTATCATTGTTAAACATCATGTTATTTTCTGCTGCCCAATCGAAAACTTTGTTGACATCTGCTTGTAGTTTTTCAATGTCTTCAGCAGCGGTAATTTTCATGCCGATTTTTGTGTCATCTGCAAAGGACTACACGAAGCTGTGACATGTATTTTTGTCTGTATTAGATATGAGAATAAGGAACAGTAGTGGTGCAAGGACTGTACCTTTAGGTACAGAGCTTTTAACATCACTTGGACTTGATTTTATCTGATTGACTGTTACTCTTTGTGTTCTGTTCGACAGGAAATTGAGTATCCAGCGTCCTACTTTTCCAGTTATTCCCATTGACCTCATTTTGTGAGCTATCACCCCATGGTCACATTTGTCGAACGCCTTTGCAAAGTCTGTGTATACAACATCTGCATTTTGCTTTTCTTCTAGGGCTTCTGTGATTTTGTCATAGTGGTTGAGTAACTGTGACAGACAGGACCTTCCTGCTCTAAATCCATGTCCTTTATTGTGCAATTCATTGTTTTCCATAAAACTAGAAATTTGATTCCTAATCACTCTTTCAAACACTTTTATTATGTGTGACGTTAGTGCAACTGGCCTATAATTTTTTGCAAAGGCTTTACTCCCCCCTTGTGCAACGGAGCTATATCTGCAGATTTAAGTGCTGCTGGTATCTCCCCTGTATCCAGGCTCTTTCTCCATATTACGCTGAGTGCTCTCACTACTGGTACTTTACATTTCTTTATGAATATTGAATTTCACGAGTCAGGCCCAGGAGCTGAGTGCATAGGCATATTGTCAATTTCTCTTTCAAAGTCTTCCGAGTTTGTGGTAATATCCGTTATATTATCTGCAGCTTGAATGTCATTCATAAAGAAGCTGTCTGGGTCATCAACTTTCATGTTGTTTATTGGTGTGCTAAACATAGCCTCATACTGGCTTCTTAGAATTTCACTAATCTCTTTGTTGTCCTCTGTGTACGTACCTTCATTTGTAATTAACGGTCCAATACTGATCAAGGTTTTGGATTTTTATTTTGCGTATGTGAAAAAATATTTTGGATTTTTCCTTATCTCTTGTATAGCTTTCTGATCCAATTCCATTTCCTCAGACTCATATGATCGCTTCAACGTTTGTTCTATTTCTTCGATCTCCCTGCTTAGGCTTATTTTCATTGCTTGTGATAGATGTCTGCCGAAGCATTTCCGTTATTTTTTTCCTTCTCCTGTACAGTCGTCTGTGCTCTCTTTCTAGAGTGGTCTTCCTTCTGACCCTCCTCACAGGCACGTGCTTCAAGCTGACCTTGTAAGCTTCAGCTGTCAGTTGAGTGTGGGAGTGTGGAGTGTGGGAGTTTTGTCGCTTAAGACCGTCTCCCATTGAATGGTTGCAAGGTCTACATTTATTTTTTCCCAGTCAATCCTCTTATTGTTGAAATTGAATTGATTGAATATTCCTTCTCGCTTGTTGGGTCTCTTAGACCTACTACCGTTATTTATGCTAGTTCGCACTTCAATGAGCTTATGGTCCGAGTATGAAGTATCTGAGATTGTTATGTCTCTGATTAGTTCATCATTGTTTGTGAATAACAAGTCTAGTGTGTTTTCGTTCCTAGTTGGTTCTGTAATCTGTTGATTGAGCGAGAATTTGTCACAGAATCTCTAAAGTTCTCTGACGTGTGGTTGGTTATTTCCCAGGTCATTCCCTGCTATGATATTTGTGTTTGCCATTCTCCATCTTAGACTCGGTAAATTGAAATCTCCAAGGAAGACAATATCTGGAGCTGGGTTTGCTAGGTTATCAAGTATGTTCTCTATTTTGTGCATCTGCTCTGTGAATTCCTCAACCGTTGTATCTGGCGGTTTATATATTAGAATAATAATTAGGTTTAGTTTCTCTACCTTAATTCCAAGTACCTCTACCACCTCATTAGTTGAGTTTAGTAGTTCTGTGCATACTAGGTCCTCTTTAATATACAGACCTACTCCTCCATTTGACCTAGTTTTTCTATCACATCTATATAAATTATAATTTGGAATCCAGATTTCAAACTTCAGTCCTACCTACCTACCTTGAGGTGCTTCCGGGGCTTAGTGTCCCCGCGGCCCGGTCGTCGACCAGGCCTCCTGGTTGCTGGACTGATCAACCAGGCTGTTAGACGCGGCTGCTCGCAGCCTGACGTATGAGTCACAGCCTGGTTGATCAGGTATCCTTTGGAGGTGCTTATCCAGTTCTCTCTTGAACACTGTGAGGGGTTTGCCAGTTATGCCCCTTATGTGTAGTGGAAGCGTGTTGAACAGTCTCGGGCCTCTGATGTTGATAGAGTTCTCTCTCAGAGTACCTGTTGCACCTCTGCTTTTCAACGGGGGTATTCTGCACATCCTGCCATGTCTTCTGGTCTCATGTGGTGTTATTTCTGTGTGCAGGTTTGGGACCAGCCCCTCAATTATTTTCCACGTGTAAATTATTATGTATCTCTCCCGCCTGCGCTCAAGGGAGTACAGATTTAGGCTCTTTAGTCGGTCCCAGTAATTTAGATGTTTTACTGAGTGGATTCTAGCAGTAAAGGATCTCTGCACGCTCTCTAGGTCAGCAATTTCTCCAGCTTTGAAAGGGGCTGTCATTGTGCAGCAGTACTCCACTCTAGATAGCACAAGCGTTTTGAAAAGTATCATCATCGGTATAGCATCTCTAGTGTGAAAAGTTCTTGTTATCCAACCTGTCATTTTTCTTGCAGTTGTGACGGCTACTTTATTGTGTTCTTTAAAGGTAAGGTCTTCCGACATGAGTACACCCAGGTCCTTTACATTGCCTTTTCGTTCTATGTTATGATTTGCCTGCGTTTTGTACGTGGTTCCTGTTTTTATGTTTTCAATTTTTCCGTAGCGCATGAGCTGAAACTTATCCTCGTTGAATACCACATTATTTTCTGTAGCCCATAGAAAGACCTGATCAACATCTGATTGGAGGTTTGCCGTGTCCTCTATGTTGCCAACTCTCATGAAAATCCTAGTGTCATCTGCAAAGGATGATACAGTGCTATAGGTTGTGTTCTGGTCTATGTCCGATATGAGGATGAGAAAAAGTACTGGAGCAAGCACAGTACCCTGGGGGACTGAGCTCTTCACGGTTGATGGGCTGGATTTTATTTTGTTGACTATTACACATTGGGTTCTGTCAGTCAGGAAATTGTAGATCCATCTGCCTATTTTCCCGGTAATTCCTTTTGAACGCATTTTATGTGCAATAACACCATGGTCACATTTATCAAAAGCTTTTGCGAAATCTGTGTAAATTACATCAGCATTTTGTTTGTCTTCCATAGCATCTAATGCCATATCATAGTGGTCCAGCAACTGCGACAGGCAAGAGCGCCCTGTTCTGAAACCATGTTGTCCGGGGTTATGGAGATGCTGTGATTCCATGTATTTTGTGATCTTACTTAGCACTCTCTCAAAAATTTTTATGATGTGCGATGTTAGTGCTATCGGTCTGTAATTTTTTGCCTCTGCCTTATTTCCTCCTTTATGGAGTGGTGCTATCTCTGCTGTTTTTAGTATGTCAGGGATAACGCCAGTATCTAGGCTTTGTCTCCACAGAATGTGAAGGGCCTGCGATAGTGGTTTTTTACAGTTCTTGATGAATATGGAGTTCCAAGAATCCGGGCCTGGTGCAGAGTGCATAGGCATACTGTTTATGGCTTCTTCAAAATCTAGTGGGGATAGGGCGACGTCTGATATGTGATTTGATGTTGGTATCATATCCATGAAAAATTCATTTGGGTTATCAATCTTTAGTGCATTTAATGGCTCACTGAAAACAGAGTCGTACTGCTTCCTCAGTAACTCGCTCATTTCTTTGTTGTCATCTGTGAAAGTTCCATCTCCCTTTCGCAGGGGCCCGATACTAGATGTGGTTTTTTATCTTGATTTTGCATAGGAGAAAAAATATTTCGGATTTCTCTCTATTTCACTGATGGCCTTTTGCTCTCTTTGCCTCTCCTGGGTTTTGTATAATTCTTGTAGCTTGAGTTCAATTGTTTCTATTTCTCTACCTAACCTTCTTCGCCGTTCTTGAGATAGGGTGCGACTCTCAAGTTGTTCCGCGATTCGTTTTCTTCGCCTATATAAGGAACGACGTTCCCGTTCCAATCTGCATCTCTTTCTCTTTTTTCTTTGGGGTATGCGGTTTGAACATATTTCTAGTGCTACTGAGCTTATTTTTTCCAGGCACTGGTTCAGGTTTGCATTTCCTAGCTGTTCTTCCCAGTTTATTTCTGTGAAGTCCTGGTTTATTTGCTCCCAGTTTATCTGTTTATTATTGAAGTTGAATTTGCTGAAATCTCCTCCACCGGGAATCTGGACTGGTTTTGGAGGTCCATTCCCCATGGTTGTCAGTACCTCAATTAAGTTGTGATCTGAGTAACAGGTATTTGTAATCATTATGTTCCCGATCAACTCATCATTATTAGTGAAAATGAGGTCCAGCGTGTTCTCCTTCCTAGTTGGTTCTACTATTTGCTGGTTTAAGGCAAACCTATCACACATCCGTAGCAGGTCATTTGCATGTGCCTGCTCATTTAGGCTACTTCCTGGTATTCTTTCTGATATTACTGTATTAGCCAGGTGCTTCCATTTCAGGTGCCGTAGGTTGAAGTCCCCAAGCAGGATGATGTTCGGAGCTGGATTTGTGAGGTTTTCCAAGCAGTGCTCTATTTTCATTAGTTGGTCTTTAAACTGCTGAGGGTTTGCCTCCGGTGACTTATATACAAGGACAACAACTACATTTAGGATCTCTATTTTGACTATCAGCACTTCCACCATATCATTTGAGGTGTTTAGCAGCTCAGTACAGATGAGTGTGTCTTTGATGTAGAGGCTGACCCCACCCTGAAGCCGGTGTTTCCTATCACATCTGAAGAGATTGTATTCTGGGATCCATATTTCACCATCAAGGTAGTCCTTTGTGTGAGCTTCCGTTAGGGCTGCAAACACTGCATTTGCCTCATGAAGGAGACCATCTATAAAATGAACTTTGTTGGATTTGCGTGTTTTTATACCCTGGATGTTGGCAAATATAAATGATGTTATCGTGTTAGTGGAAGTGCTGGATGCTTTAATTGGTGTTAATATCTGAGGCTCTGGTAAGGAGGCCACTGTGTTTGCGTCCTCTCTAGCATTTGACCGAGTTGGTGGTAGAGTCTGGTCATTTTTAGCCATTCTTCTCCTCCTCCTCTTGCTAAAAAATTATCCCGGTTGATGGAGTAGTGGCTGTTTTCATAGTGGTAGTCTGTCGGTTTTATTCGCCTGGTACCTCTTATATGAAAAGCTGGGCATTCGGCATTGAAGCACTCTTTCCTGTCCAAAGAGTTCTTGCAAATTTCTGGGTGAAAGAATTCACAGCTTTTGGTACATTTACCTGTATTGAGGAGGTTTCTGCACTTTCTAGGGTGATTGTGTGTACATGTTCCATTTATTCTTCCCGATTCCCCATGCTTACAGGTAGCCCATCTGTAATACCAACAGATTTTGGGGCCTTGTTTTGTTTGTTTCCCTCTGCCAGGGACCGCACTCTGCTGCGGCGCCCCCGACACTGTGCTCTGCTCCGGTGCCTGTGACACCGCGCTCTGCTCCGGTGCCTGCGACACCGCGCACTGCTCAGGGGTCCCCGACTCCGTGCCCTGCTCAGGCATCCCCGACTCCGCACCCTGCTCAGGCATCCCCGACTCCGTGCCCTGCTCAGGCATCCCCGACTCCGCGCCCTGCTCAGGCATCCCCGACTCCGTGCCCTGCTCAGGCATCCCCGACTCCGCGCCCTGCTCAGGCATCCCCGACTCCGTGCCCTGCTCAGGCATCCCCGACTCCACGCCCTGCTCAGGCGCCGCTGCCACAGAGCTCTGTGCTACAGCTGGTTGTACCTTGGTGTCATGTACAGTTTGTTTGAAGACATTAGAAATTGCTATGCAGGCATTAATTAGTAATTCTCTGTTTTCGGCGGGAGTTTTATCCAGGATTTCCATCAATTTCAAAAAAGTTACATCATCCTTTTTGCAGAGCCAGTACACAGAGTGGTCACTGGGACCATTTCTCCTTGAATTGTTAGTCATGTTGGCACATTTTTTGTGTATGGCTGCTGAACAGAGTTGGCATTGAAAGCTCTGTTGGTAATCTACCTTCATGTTGCATTCTATGCACGTTTTTATCAAAGCCATTTTTTTGAACACTTCTGTTCAGTGGTGATGGTCTTACAAGGTGGGGTGTTGACCGGTGGGGGAATTGACCGCGGGTGCTGGCCGTGGGAGCTGGCCGTGGGTGTTGACCGTGGGTGTTTACCAACTTGAGATAGGCCTGGAAGAGGCTGTATGGACGGCCACTGTTGCTACCACGTGTCGCACTCTTAATTTGTTTTGTTCACTTGTTAGATTACATTACTTGCATTTTCCCACTAGTTATCATACAGTAGAGGCGTCTAGTTTCTGTGTCTGGGCACTAGTTACCTGAGTACGTTACACTATTTGAAAGAATACACACACAAGAGGGTACTGGGGTGGGCCTACCTCCAAGTGGCCCTTGTTTACACACACACGACGGACTTATTTTGTGTGTAATTTGTTCACTTGATATTAGACTATGTTATCTTAATTTGTTATAATAGACACAGGTTTTGCATAGAGAGCTTAGCACTATGGGCACTGATTACTTGATGTTTCAATAGCGAGAGATGTGATTTATTGACGACTTGGCAACTATCGCCTAAGGCCTCCTGGCACCACGAGGGCAGGCCTTGACTACACACGAAGTTCACTTATTTTTCCTTTAACACAAACGGTCGGATGGTAATCACTATGATATATTGCTTAATATGTTGAGACACACTTTAAAAGTTATCTGACTGTGTTTAGTTCCTGTATCACTGAAATGTCCCTAGTTATATATTGTTTTCCGCGGAGCTCGCACCGCGTGGCCCTTCCCCTCTCACACCCAAAACACGACAAACTGAGTCAAACTGAGTCAAGTCAAACTTGACTCAGCGGGTAGACCATCATCGCAAAGTATAGGCTCCCGCACTGACCCTCGACCAACCACCGGGTGACCCAGGAGCTCCTTAGAAACAAGCACATGCGGGACTGCAGCCGAAGGAGAGACTCTGGAGGGAGAGACAAGGAAGCAGTCCGAGCGTCCCACACAAGACCCAGCCAGGTCCGAACCTGGGAGGAAACCAGATGGGACTTCTGCCAGTTCACCAGGAACTCGAAGCCGGCTAGCTGGGAAAGCACCAAACCCCTGGTGATCAGACATGTGGACTGACTGGGAGCCCAAACCATTAAGTCGTCATGGTAAGCCAACACCCGAACACCTAACAGATGCATATGGGCCACCACGACCCGGGTAAGGCGTGTGAACATGCAAGGTACCAGGTTCAACCCGAACGGAAGACAACGAAAGTGGTAACTCTGCCGTCCCACAACAAAACTGAGCCAATCCCTGAACCCCGAATGAATTGGGATGTGCCAATACACGTCCTTCAGGTCCTGGGACACCATCCATGCACCTGGCTCCAACAGCAGCCGGACCTGGGACAGAGTGGTCATTAGAAAGGAGGGGCAAGAAACCCAGGGGTTCAGATGGGATAAGTCCAGAATGAACCGAAGGTTCACACAGTCCCATTCCGGAACTGGAAACGGGCGGGAAGCCCACCTGAGAGGCGTCGTCGTTTCGACCATGCCCATGCTTACCCACTCCAAGACGATCTGACAGGGCGCAAGAGGAAGAGGCCTGCCCCTCCAGCCCCAAGCTCCCCCCCCCCCCTTCTGAAGGAGGAGGAACCACCTAATGCCACCGCAGGCCGTGAGAAACGACCCGAAAAGCCCACCAATCGTGAGACCAGGCATGAGCGAACAGAATAAGTCTCCCCCCATCACCCCGTCAATAGGGCGAACCGCGAAAGGGCCTATGCCCCTTACGAGAACCCACCCTGCACACAGAGCAAGCACCCCACCGACCAGGCGCAGCTGGGACCGAAGGCGGCACCAGCACCGAAACCGGCACCTGTGGCTTACCCCAACGTGCGGAACCGTAAGCCCTGGCACGACCCCTCCGGGAAGAACCCACCCGGAACTCCCGGAGAACCAACAAGTCAGACATCGGACAGCAACTAGAAGAAGCCGCCCGCATATACTGCTCGACCACAGAGGCCGCAAACGACAACAGGACAAAAGGCTGAAGACAACCTAAGAGCCAAGGCCCAAGCGGATTCCAAGGTGGAAGTGAGAACCACCTGTCGACACGTGAAACATGCCGTGAAAAACCACAACAGTGCATCCCACAGGATGGGCGCAAACGACTTCAAAAGAGAAGACGAGGCATGAGTAGCGGAGACCAAGGCGCTAGACCCAGGAACGGCCCCAGGCACCTCCATATCCTCCTCAAGCCAATCAGAAGACAGCTCCAGGAGCTGTATGCGCGCAAGTCCTCAGCCACAAGCGCAGCCGACAGGGAAGGAACCTGCTTGTGAAGCTGAACCGCGCCAACATCCCGCAGAAGATTCACATTTTTCATTTTCATTTTCAACATTCAGATTTTTCCTATCCAAGGGCCTGCTGCTTAGGTTCTCGTAAGGTGCGTTGGCCCTTTTGCGGTTTGTCACATTGACGGGGCGATAGGGGGGTAGGCTGGCCCTGTTTGCTCACACCTGGTCCCATGATTCGTGGGCTTTTCAAGTTGTTTCAGACGGCCTGTGGTGACGTTGGGTGGCTCCTCCTCCTTCGGGGGGTTCAGGGCTGGCGGGGGCAGGCCTCTTCTCCTGCGCTCTGTCGGGTCATCTCAGAGTGGGTTTGCTTGGGCATGCTCGAAACTACGACATCCCTCAGGTGGGTTTCCCGCCTGTTTCCAGTCCTGAAAGGGGACTGCGCAGACCTCCGGTTCATTCTGGATTCGTCCCGTCTGAACCCACGAGTTTATTGCCCCTCCTTCCAGATGACTACTCTATCCCAGGTCCGTCTTCTGTTGGAGCTGGGCGCTTGGATGGTGTCCCTGGACCTCAAGGACGCGTATTGGCACGCCCCGGTTCATCCGAGGTTAAGGGACTGGCTCGGTTTTGTTGTGGGGCGTCAAGGTTACCGCTTTCGTTGTCTTCCTTCGAGTTGAATCTGGCGCCTCGCGTTTTCACATGCCTTACTTAGGTCATGGTGGCCCGCTTTTGTCTTTTAGGAGTTCGGGTTCTGGCATACCTCGACGACTGGCTGGTTTGTGCTCCCAGCCAGTCCACGTGTCTCCTCGCCAAGGATTTGGTTCTTTCCCAGCACGTTGAGTTCGGGCTCTTGGTGAACTGGAGGAAGTTCCATATGGTTCCCTCTCGGGTTCGGTCTTGGCTGGGTCTGGTTTGGAACGCTCGTACCGCCTCCTTGTCTCTTCCTCCAGTGGCTCTGCTTCGCCTCCCTTCCTCTATTCCTGAGGGGCTCCCGGGTTACGCGACGGTTGCTCGACAGCTTATGCAGGAGCCTGAACTTTGCCATGATGGTCTACTTGCCAGGTCAGGTGTGGTTTTGTCGGCTGTTCTGGTTCCTTCGGGGACGTCCCTTCCGCCTCTCTCGCGACCATTGGGTTCGGCCTCTGGGGAATTTGTGTCGGTTGCTGCGTTGACGGCTTCCTCTTGGGGTTCAGTGCTTTGGCGCCTACCCAGCCCTCGCTCGATGTATTCACCGACGGATCATCTCTTGGCTTGGGCTTTGTGACCAGCGCTCACCAGGCTGGCCAGGGGCGGTGGGGTCCGTCCTTCCGTCAGGCTCACAGAACGGTCCGGGAGTTCACGGCTGTGTATATGTCGCTTCGGAGGGTTCAAGTCGCTTGCGGATCGACGATCCAGCTCCATTTGTGCTGCTCCCCCAGTGGTTCATTGCCTGAACTGAGGGGGGTTTGATATGGTCCCTGGCTCTTTGGGATTGGTCGCTTTGGGTAACTCATCTGCTGAGTTCTCGGGGATTGGCTCTCCTGGCGTTCAGGGGGTGTCCAATATCCTGGCGGACGGCCTGTCTCGTTTCCTTTCCCTTTACACGGAATGGACTGTCGACGCCAACTCCTTCAGTTGGCTCTGCCAGACATTCGGCACTTTAGATGTGGATCTCTTAGCGTCGGCGTGGTCGAGGCGTGTCCCGGTATACGTGGTGCCCTTCCCCGACTGCGAGGCTGTCGGGGTCGACGCCTTCCAGCTGGACTGGGCGAGATGGGGGTTACCAGTACCTCTCCTCCCCGTTTCAGCTGTTGCTCCTAGCTCGATTGGAGACTTACCTAGGAAGAGTTGTCCTTCTGGCCCCATGGTGGCCAGCCCAACCTTGGTTTCAGGCGCTGCTTGCTCAGTGTCAGGACCAGAGGGTCTTCCCGCAGCTCTGCCTCTTTCAGCAGATCGGGCCAATCTGGGTACGAGGCTGGTTTTCCTCAAGTCTTCACGTCTGGCGTTTTTGACTCGGGATTATCACCACTTGTATGGTGCACAGGTGCTTCGTTGTTGGTCTCCCACCAGCGGACTTTGTCTCGGCGGCAGTATGAAGTTGGGCATTTCGTTTTTTCCTATCGCTGCGTAGGTTCTCTTCGATCTCTGATAGGGTTGTTTTGTCCTTTCTTAGGTGTTCCAGGACCGTCATCTTATGCCGAATACTGTCGCCTCCTATCGTGCATCGCTGGCGGATCCAGTTCAGCTTGCTTTCGGTGTTGATGATACTTCTGTCCCGTTCCACAAGCTGTCTTGTGCGCTGTTTCACCTCCGGCCTGCTCATGCACCTGCTGAGCCGTCCTGGTATTTGGACCGAGTGCTCTTTTCTCTCTTCTACTCAGTTTGTTGTGGCCCCTTCGGTTCAGGATTGTTTTTCCAAGGCTCTTTTCCTGTTGGCATTGGTCTCTGGGGGTTGGGTTGGTGAGCTTCATGCTCTCCTCTGGTGCAGGGGTTTCTGCTCTCTTGGTCCTGGTGATAGGTTTGTTCAGTTGCAGCCGTCTCCTCCTTTTCTGGCCAAGAATGAGATGGCTGTGTTCCAGAGGGGTCCATGGGTCGTTGATGCTTGGATGGTCAGGCCAGGGGTGTATCATCGGTTGTGTCCAGTTGCAGCTCTCCACCATTATTTGCGCACCATAGCCTCGGTGGCCGGGGATGGGCTTTGGGTTGACCCGGTTTCCCTTCTTCCCTGTTCCCGGGCTCGAGTTTCTCAGGTTGTCCGCAGGGTTATTAAGTCTAGCCAGCCTGCGGTTAATCCCCGGGCCCACGATGTTCATAAGTTTGCTGTGTTGGCTGCCGTCTTTGGCAACATGTCTTGGATTGACATTTGGGCCTGGGGTTTTTGGAGGTTGAACAGGGTCCTAGCCGCTCACTACCTTGTGAATGTCCCTGGGCCTGGCAAGGCCTGCGTTGCATTGGGTCGGCAGTTGCAGCCAGTTGTCTCGACTTCGCGTTGAGGAGTGAGGACGGAGCGCCTCCCGGGTAAGTCCCTGTTTTTCCTTATCTTTGGGTAGTTAGCTCCGAGGAGCCGACGGGACTTCCCTCAGAAAACCAGTGTTGAATGTAATGAAACGCCATTTTCTGGGTAAGTCCCGGAGGCTCCCCAGCATCCCTCCCTCCAGTCAGCAGTGTTTATCGCACTTTTTGACATCCAGCCTAAGAACTGTAGGTTGGGTCACCAGTGGGTGGGTCTGGGGCTCCCCCCTCCTGAGGAGGGGGGGGGGGGTGTTGCACAGACAGCGGTGCGGCGACATGATGATGTCATGCTCGTTTGCTAATTTTCGTTTGGGGAATTCTGTGTACTTGTTTGGCCTTCGGTCACAATAGTTTTACCAAAATAGGGGTTTGTTTTGGGGCGCCTACATTTTTGGTTGCCTATCCCGGTCGATGGCAGACATAGAATGCTCCCAACCCCAGGGGGGGGGGGAGTCTCTATAGGCCATTGCTCCTCGTGCCTCTCTAGAGGGGGCCAGGTTCTGACTCATAGTCCCCGGTTGGCCAGAACTCCATGCATTGACTGATGCCAGAAAGTTATACATATCCATTCAGCTTGGATAGCTCTGGGGAACCTCCGGGACTCACCCAGAAAATGGCGTTTCATTACATTCAACACATGATTAGGAAACACAAACACTTTTATAAGACAAAATATATTTATTTATTATTTTTTTTTGTGCCTGGGCATGTTGCAGGTTATAATTGGAAGAGCAGCCCAGGGGTTAATATTCCAGACATCCTTATGCACAGGAATCTTAGCAGATATATGGAAAAAGGCAAACATAGTACCAAATTATAAAAATAGTAGTCGAGAAGAACCTCCAAATTATAGACCTGTGTCATTAACCCTTACTCCGCACAATACATATATAGACGATTGAGGCTCTAGCGCCCAATTTTAAATGCCCCACGAGGGATAGGGGCAGCTATACTCCAGCCACGACCAATAGTTAACAGACACCACCTAGAAAAAAATCATGGGCAACATTCCCGGGTGTGAGAGCCTCAGTACCGAGGGAGCCACAAAGGCTGGCGCACGCAGCATGAGCTCACAGCACTGCTGTTCAGCTTGTGACCAAAGGATCGACTAAAAATGTCAAAATATATATATACATGCAATTATTTAGCAATGATAGTATTACAGAAGATCCCTGACTGTGATAAAATGACCAGGATTCTAATAATAGCAGGATTGTGGTGATAATTAGCGCAGCAGTGGGAGGAATAATCTTGGTGGGGAGGGAGGCAGCATTGTCTGCTGACTCCTTTTACTGTCTGGACTCGCCATACCAGCATAGTAGTTTGCTATGGTGCACACAAACGTGTGTATATAGTGTAATAACAGCAAAAAACCAGCGTTGAATGTAATGAAACGCCATTTTCTGGGTGAGTCTCGGAGGCTCCCCGGAGTTATCCAGGCTGAATGGATATGTATAGCTTTCTGGCATCAGTCAAAGTGCTAGGAGTTCTTGCCTACCGGGGACCACGAGCCAGAACCTGGCCCTTCAGAGAGGCACGAGGAGCAATGGCCTATAGAAACCCCCTTGTGGTTGGGAGCATTCTATGTCTGCCATCGACCGGGATAGGCACCCAGAAAGGTAGGCACCCCAAAACAAACCCCTATTCTGGTGAAAATATTGCTACCGAAAGCTGAACGAGTGGGCAGAGCTCCCCAAACAAAATTATAAAACTAGCATGACGTCATCACGTCGATGCGCCACTGTCTGCGCAACCCCCCCCTCCCCGGGAGGGGGAAGGGTGAGCCCCAGACCCTCCATGCTGGAGATCCAACTGGCAGTTCTTAGGCTGGATGTCAAAATACGTAAAAAAATGCCGCCAACCGGAGGGAGGGAAGGATGCCGGGGAGCCTCCGGGACTCACCCAGAAAATGGTGTTTCATTACATTCAACGCTGGTTTTCTGGGGGGAGCCCAGTTGGCTCGCCGGAGCTACCTCATCACAGATAAGGAAAACTGGGAAGGAACCGGGAGGCGGACGCAACGCGCCTTAACCGAAAAACCAAGACCACAGACAAAGTAAAGACCAAAACGAAAAGAAAATAGACCACCCAGGCCTACGAACAGGACGGCACCAGAACGCAAGAGCAGGCCAGAGGGGAAACAGCGCCCAGGACAGCAAGTGGAACAGAGCAGAAGGAACTGCAACACCGAACGCAAGCAGGAGCGGCCTCGCCAACCCCACCCAATACGAGGTGACAGGACATGAGCCCAGACGATGGCCTGGAACAACCCTGAAGGGAAGACAAGCCAACCCTATCAAAGACCGAAGGACCCTTCGCAGAGATAGGAGGAAAAATGGAAATAGGTAAGGAAAACCCCGAATACGGACCAAGATGTGGACGGGAAGGAATCCACACGACCAACCACAAAATGTGTAGAAGAGGGCGTACATACCTGAGGAACCTCATGGGCAGTAGGGTGCAGTCAGGCACCGAAGATAGGCAGGGAATGAGTGTCCAGATAAGGAAAAAACTCAGGTGCCGACAACGAAACAAAGCACTGAAACGCAGGGCAGAGCCCCACAGGACAACAAAGAACAAAAGAGAGGGACAAAGGAGTGACTGAAGACATACGCAAGGAAACCAAACACACCTCACCAAACACCCCAGTTAGAAGCCAGCGACACAACCCCGCCAAGAGGGGAAGAGGAAACCAGGCAGGAGCAGTGACCAGGGCGGTGGAGAGAGTAGATTACCCCAATAATATACTCCCTCCAAACGCATTAGCTTAACGAGAGAAGCAAAGTACTACGTAGCACCAATTAAGGAACTCAAACCTTTCCTTACTTCCAGGTAAAATACCTGTCAACCTGTGGAGTGTTACGTGCCCCTATTGGATACATATCTTGAGTTATCTTGAGGTTATCTTGAGATGATTTCGGGGCTTTAGTGTCCCCGCGGTCCGGTCCTCGACCAGGCCTCCACCCCCAGGAAGCAGCCCGTGACAGCTGACTAACACCCAGGTACCTATTTTACTGCTAGGTAACAGGGGCATAGGGTGAAAGAAACTCTGCCCATTGTTTCTCGCCGGCGCCTGGGATCGAACCCAGGACCACAGGATCACAAGTCCAGCATGCTGTCCGCTCGGCCGACCGGCTCCCTGTCAGCCCCATATACAATGGGGCCTCGACTTACGATGCTAATCTGTTCCCAGAGACGGATCGTAAGTCGAAATATCGTAAGTCGAAGCGATTTTTCCCATAAGAAATAAAGGGAATTGAATTAATCCGTTCCCCACCCTCCAAAATATTAACATAAATTTTATACTGAATACAACGTTTTTTTTTTAACTACAATACAGTACCTAAGTTTATCTTACCTTTATGGAGGGCTCTTGATGGCATATGGAAGATGGTGATGAGGGAGGAGGAGGAGAGTTGTTACTGTTTGGAAGGGGAGTTCCCTTCCATTATCACATCAGGCAGTGATGTTTTCTTTGGGGTACTCTCTCTCCTACGTTTTGCCTGAATACCACTCGGACCTGGTTGTGGTTCAGTGCTAGTTTGTCTCACTACAAATTTGTCAAGAGACATTTGTTTTTCCCTTAGTTTTAACATTTGTCTGTAATGATGTATCACTTTAGCACCCATAATGTCCTTTTTCTTAGCCAGTATGGTGGATATCGTTGACTGAAATTTGTTGTACTACCTAGCAAGTCCAACAACCCACACACCATCTTCATATTTATGAATGATCTCTTGTTTCTGCTCTATGCTCATCCTTACATGGGATCTCATATGTTGAGCCTTACCACTGACTTTCCTGGGACTCATGGCGTGATATATAATAATTACTTTTATGTTCAAAATACAAAAAAATCACCACAAAAGCGAAATTTCTTATAGGCACGATCGTCACTAAGCGGGCAGCTGTAGTAAACTGAAGCGGGCAGCTGTAGTAAACTGAGGCAGGTCGGCTGCGTGACCAGGAACCACGCGCTCCATCGACCCGAACATGTACCAACAAATACCGTAAGTCGATGACATTATCGGATGTCGAGTCGCATTTTTCGATGAAATTTACATCGTAACTCGAAATTATCGAAAGTAGGGGCAATCGTAAGTCGAGGTGCCACTGTATAAATATTCAATAATTACTATTTCCATGCATCATTACTTGTATGTGCTTATATATTATATCATTAATTGTATGTGTTTATATATCATTACTTGTATGCTTATATCAGTACTTGTATGCTTATATCATTACTTGTATGTGCTGATATGTTATATTGTGGTAATGATCAGTGGGTGGACCAAACCGTGGTAAACCGTTATAATTTTTTTTTGTGTGGTGGTCAGCGAGTCAGCTTCCCGTGAGAAATTCCGGCTATGATGGGCAGTTGCCAGCAATTTCTTTTTATTTTATAATTATATAACTATTGTATTAATAACTACAGGCATACCTCAGAATAAGAGTTTAATCCGTTCCTGGAGACGCCTCGCCTTCCGAAAATTCGCATTCCGAAGTTAATTTCCCCATAAGAAATAAAAGGAAATGAATTAATCCGTTCCTGACTACCCCAAAAACCCCACATCAAACTAAATTTTTATACCTAATTCATCTAAATAAACCTACAAAACTGTGTTCCAGTTATTACTTACCTTGCTGTCGAGTGCTGTAGGCGTATGGAAGATGGTGAGGAGGGGGGAGGAGGAGAGGAGTTACTGTTTGGAAGGGGAGTCCCCTTCCATAATCACATCACATAACCCCATGCCTTGTAACACTATGGATACCACTTCTCTTTCTAAATTTTTCAAACCAGCCCCTGCTTGCCTTAAACTCTTTCTTATCTGCATCACTCGTTGCAGGGGTATTCTTTAGAAGGTCTTCGTGCAACACCCTGGCTTTCTCACAAATAATGGCCTCCGAAACACTATCACCCCTCAACTCCTTGTCGTGTATCCAAATTAATAACAACTTTTCCACTTCTTCAAGTATTTGTGGTCTTTGTGCCGTTAATGTTCTTACTCCTTTTGCCACTTTAGCACCCATAATCTTATTTTTCTTCTTAAGTATAGTGCATATTGTTGATGTGGCTTTGTTGTACTGCCTACAAAGTTCAACAACACGTGTACCGTTCTCATGCTTCCGAATGATCTCTTGTTTCTCCTCTATTGTCATCCTCACATGAGCTTTCTGGCCTTTATCCTTACCACTGGCTTTCTTGGGACCCATGGTGAGATATATAATAACAAATTGTATAGACAAATCACCAAAAATCAAACAAAACACTGAAAATCCGCGAGAAGAATTGATGTGGGGGTAGTCACTGAGCGCGAGACAATAATAAACTGAGGGGCGGCGGGGCGGAGGGGCGACGAATGCGCTAGGTCGGCTGTACGCGTATCAACAAACTCGCGTCCAAACTCGCCTCCCGAAGTAACCCTCGCCTTCTGAGACAAATTTTTGGAGTAAATACACCTCGCCTTCCGAAAACCTCGCATACAGGGACAATCGCATTCCGAGGTACCACTGTACATTACTTCTGTTTGTGCATGTAAATCTGATCATTCTTTAATTTAGTGATTACCTTATTCCCATTATATGGCTCCATTTAACCCTTTAACTCCACGGCCTATAAATATGACATCCCCCCAGTGCGCAGGAAATGAAACCTTGGGAAAAAATTCTTTTTTCTTCTGAAAGTGTCTAAAACCCCTCCCTGTATATGGATATAGCAACGGAAGTTCGAAATTGTACTTTGGCTGCTATGGGGTCCGAAAGGTGGGGCGTCACGTCATAATTCCCCGTGTGCCAGAGCAGTATGCTCCCGGGGCCGGTGGGGCGCCCGGGGTAGGGCGCTCGAGTTGCCGTGAATATATTTTTGCACATTTTTTGCGCACAGTTCCAAATACATTTTATTATATTTTACATGCCGGACCGATGTATGGTGATCACGTACACCATATTATGGCAGTAAAACATCCGTACTGTACGTAGACACTGTGTTACATGCATCACAAAATGGTTCACTTATCCTGCACTTATTTCTAATATATCATGCAAATATATTGGTATGTACATTATATATACACACTGTACAGTATCACACACTCAGTACTCAGCGAGTGTGTGATATGCTGCGAAACAGCCAACAGGGCAGAGTGGCACCTTGCACTTCACGCACCAGGTAATCACCTAAGTGTAATTACCTAAGTGTAGTTACAGGATGAGAGCTACGCTCGTGGTGTCCCGTCTTCCCAGCACTCTTTGTCATATAACGCTTTGAAACTACTGATGGTCTTGGCCTCCACCACCTTCTCACTTAACTTGTTCCAACCGTCTACCACTCTATTTGCGAAGGTGAATTTTTTATATTTCTTCGGCATCTGTGTTTAGCTAGTTTAAATCTATGACCTCTTGTTCTTGAAGTGCCAGGTCTCAGGAAATCTTCCCTGTCGATGCTGATGCATCTACGCTTTTGTGGTCTGCGTGTGGTGTTCATTACAACTACTTAACACTGGGAAAGGATCAGGATAAGGATTTGGGATGGGGAGGAATGGTGCCAAACCACTTGGACGGTCGGGGATTGAACGCCTAGGACTGCTACTGTGCATTTAAATTACTAACTTACCTGAGAGTCTATATTCCTACATGTCAATGTTTGTGTGGCTCAGGCAATGAACCACCGGGGAGCAGTTCGAATGGAGCCGGATCGTCAATCTGCAGGCAACCCGAATCCTCTGAAACGAATACCACACAGCCACGTACTCCCGCACCGTGCTGTGGGCCCGACAGACGGATGGACCCCACCACCCCCTGCCGGCCCGGTGAGCACATGGTCAAAAAGCCCAAGCCACGAGACAATGCGTCCGTGAACACATCAAGCAAGGTGAACACATTGAGCACATGTGAGGAGTCAGGTTCAACCCGAATGGGAGATAACGAAAGTGGTAACTCTGACGCCCCAGGATGAGCAGACCCCCGAGCACGACCCTTCCGAGAGGACCCCCCCCCCCCCGGGACCCCCGAAGGACTAACAAATCCGACATCAGATGACAACTAACCGAGGCCGCCTGCAGAAACTGTCCAACCGCAGACTCTTCAAACACTAAAGGACAAAAGGGCAAAGAAACTAGGAGCCAGAGCCCAAGCAGATTCCAAAGAGGAAGCGAGCACAACCTGCTGAAACGCGAGACACACAGCAAAAAACCACGACACTGCAAACCACAGGATCAACGCAAACAGCTTCAGCAGCACAAACGACACACGAGCCACCAAGACTAAGGCACCAGACCCAGGAACAGCTCCAAGTCCCTTTACATCCTCCGCAAGCCAATCTGAAGACAGCTCCAGGAGAAAAGGAATAGCAAGACCCAAGCCAACAAGCCACGAGCTTGAAAATCCTCAGCCACAAGCGCAGCCGACAGGGCGGGAACCTGCATGTGAAGCTGAACCACGCTAATATCCCGCGGAAGGGCAGGGGCGAACAAACACACCTTGAGGTGCTCGAAGTCGCCCCCCCCCCCCCCCCCAGGTAACCCTGGACCACTGTCAACGCCTCACGCCACTCAAGCGTGCAGGTATGACAGAAAGTACTCCAAGCATCCAATAACAATAACAGGCAGTCCGCAAGCCAGGACGACTCCACAACCTCGTAACGAACCCAGTATGGAGACGCAGACCCAAACCTGAAAGACAACAGATCCATTATAGAGGCAAATTCTGGGTCGCACAGAAGGTAAACCGCAATGGCCGCCCGCATCTCCATTGGCAAGATGCGGGAAGCTGAAAACCTCCAGAAGGACGGAACTGAATGACCCTAAGGGATACGAAACCGAATTCAAATCCAACTCGGACGCAGAGGGGGGAAAGGAAAACATCACTCCTTGTAACAAAAAGCCCCACTCTAAGGGTTGGAAAACCCAGGCGGGGTAAAGCAGGGCCCAAGGCCCCAAGTCAGCCATTCACCCAACCCCGGGGACCTCCACATCAGACCCCGGGGATGAGTCATACTCCAAAGCCCCGGCCTCACAAGAAAAAGCCGGGGCAGCCAGAAAAGCAGGAAGGAAGGGGGGGGGGGGGGGGGCACTGGTCAGACCCTGATGCCACGGCTGGAGGAACCAACTCGAGCTGGAGCCACACGACAGAGCCTCAAACACATCAGCCGAGAACCGAGGTGTGGATAGCCAGCGCGAGGGGTCTGGGGCTTCCTCCTCCCAGGGAGGGGGGAGCTGCACAGACAAGCGGCGCAGTACGTGTGACATCGTGCCCGTTTGCTCGTTTTTATTTGGAGAGTTCTAGTTAGTATTCTGTAGTAGTTTTAACCAGAATAGGAGTTTGTTTTGAAGCGCTTATCTTTCTGGATGCCTGGCCTGGATGATGGCAGACACAGAATGCTCCAAATTGCATGTGCATTTCTATAGGCCATTGCTTCTCGTGTCTCTCTGAGGGGGCCAGGTTCTGGCTCGGGGTCCCTAGTAGGCCTAAAACTCCATTCACACTGACTGATGCCAAAGTCTAATAATATACATATCAGCCTGGATAGCTCCAGGGAGCTGAAGGGGCTTCCCCTATTAAAGACCTTAACCTTTCTCTTGATGACTCAAGAGTCATCGAAACAAGCCTCCCTTCTCGTCAGCTTCGGGGGCTACAGCGTTTGAACAGTAACACAAATTGTTGTACTGGCGTTCCTTTCCTCTTCAGTAGCATCTAGCAACCTGGTGAAGAGAATCTTTCCGGATCACCTAGGTCAATAGGCAGGTGGGTGCATGATCTCAGTTTTATACACTTCACCACCAAATGGGTCTCTCGCAGAACCAGCACTCCAACCACCACCATCTAAGGCCCACAAGCAATCCAGCTGGGATGGCCCCATTGTAGACCGAGTGGCTGCAACACCACCACATGACACTGCTCGACTTAGAACTGTACCAGCTTCCCATGCAGGTGGCTTCCTATTAGCGACCCTCAGTGTTAGCAACTGTCATATGTTTCACACCACACACACCCTCCGAACTGTAATGGCCCTGCGCCTCGCTGCCACAAACCACACCAAATATAGTAGAGAGGTAGTAGTCGACAGAATCGGCCAGTTCTGCCAAAGCACAGGAGGATGGCACTCAAGACACAGTGATGTTGAAGACATTATTAAGAAGAACCGTACCACAGCTGGTTGTCCAACAGAAAGAGAACCCCAATACCTAATGCCCCGCAACTCTAACGAGCCTGTTGGTTGCTCAGGTGGGATCACAGTGAGCGGAAGAAGGTAGACAATAGGTGTGGGACTACACATGTGTTTCAACCTTGGCTAACACTTATGTTGACTTTGATGTTGCACATCTGGATAGTGCTACCACTCACAGAGAAACAGCCAAGTCTCATAAATACAGAGATCTGGATTACCACTACAGTTCTGATCCCATTGCCTCGGAGATACTTGGTACCTAGGATAAAAGTGCCACTTAGAACCCAGATCCTGTTTTGAAGGATCTGGTTTCTAAGCTAATTGAATCAATAAGACCCTAGAGCACCAACTTCCTCTTTCAGTGCCTCAGCATGGCAATACAGAGGGGAAATGCTCACTGTATCCTTGGTTCCTGCCTGCCTAATTGTTCGAGTAGGTGTTTGGTAGTTTTCAAGGCTTCACTTCGTGTGAACCTGGTAGTGGTCTGTAATGCTTTGCTGATTTTTTGGATGCTTTCCTAGTGGGGTGATGGAAAGTCACTAGCTCTCTGCGCCTAAATGAGTGGGGGGGGGGGGGGGGGGGCAGATTCTGGCCCTGGTCCCTGGTAGGGCAAACAGAACTCTGTGACTGATGGGACATAGTAGATAGGAGCAAGATAGCTTCAGGGGAGCCACAAGGAATGACCCAGAAAGAATCAATTTTACAAGCATACCCTTTTTATTGTCCATATAAATATGAATTAAAATACCTAAAACCACATCAATTTACAGAAAGGTGGCTGGTATATATGAAATAAATATACAGTAAAGAAACATCACAATTGATATACTCACCAGTGAGAGTGGTCACCAAGTTCTTTGAGAGGCTGATCAGTATTTCTAATATCCCAGAATTTGGTCTTGCAATCATCCCCACATGAAGCAAGGTAGTACTGCATATTTGGATTAAAGTCAAGGTCTCTGCAAGATGATGATAAATAATAATAATAATAATACTAAACATAATAATAGTCTCATTATTGAGCCACATCCAATATCTCAAACCTTTCACTCCTTACTGGAATAGCTGCATAATAATCAGTCTAATCTAGGATACGCTCCACCAGAAAAGTGGAATGTCTAATCAATTACCAATTACACTTATATGTATCCTCAAACACACTGGAAGACCATCCTCAAACAATGCACACACTGGTGCATGGTTATTCACAGAATAACAATGCACCATAAATATAATGATCCCAAACTGTAAAAGACAAAATGATAGCTTATCTCTTCTCTTCAATCATCAAGGGGTTCCAAAAATTGAATATACATAGTGTGTGTGTGTGTGTATTCACCTAGGTGTGCTTACAGGGGTTGAGCTCTGCTCTTTTGGTCCGCCTCTCAACTGTCAATCAATCAACTGTTACTAAATACTAACTAATTTACCCCCCCCCCCAACTCCACACACACACACACAAACATGTCCTCACAGGTAAATGGGAACCTACCCACAAAGATCCTAAGCAGTATGATCTTTGCTCATTTAGAAAACATAGCAAACCCAGGGTCATTTGGATCCGTAATTAAAGAAATGTACAAGAGGAATGGTCTCCCATTGATGGAATTCCCAGACACTCCCTCCTCCACTAATATTATAAAAGCCCTAGTGGACAGTAATGTAGTCAGCACTACCCCAACTGTGACTAACTCCCAACAAGTGCCAGCACCCACAACTCCAGCAACCACCAACAAGCCAGAGGAAGATGATACAACACCAGCAACTACCACTCAGGACCCCCGGAGAGGGCCCACACATAAACAACAAAACATACAAGTACCACAGGACCAGGGACTGGCAACGGCTCTCACTGCTTCCCACACACCCACACAAAATGTTGCACACTCAAACCTAGTCACCCAAGCCCCAGTAGAGGCCCCAAACACAATCAATTTCTTCTCCAGAAAAGCAACCCAAACGGTTACCCTCAAGATCCTCTGAAAGCAAATAAAATTCCAACACAACATTCCCGATGTCACTACGAGTGACTTGTACGACCAGATAATGTCATAAACTTTTAACCAAAACCAAAACCCCATAACCATTCAACAGATATCCGGCGAGGACTTTAACTCAATGCGCAATGGTTATGGACCGATCCCAAACAATCCACAAGGTGGAAGAGACCCATCAGATTCAACATAGCCATCCAGTCATTAACAATAATTCAACACAATGTTCTATGCTGGACTCTGCACAGAGCATTGGAACTCAGCAACTTGTACAGAGAAATAGATCCTGATATAATACTCATTAACAGCCATGGAAAAAAGAATGGTGAGAAGATCAAGATCTTCAATTACAAAATTTACCAGGTCAACAGAGCTGACCAGGCCAACGATGGAGCGGCAATTGCCGTAAAAAGAAATATTCCACACAAAATTCTAGATAACTTCCAGGAAAACTTCCTGGCAATTGAACTCCAAACTACGAAAGGTATAATCTTCATAGGAACATGCTACCAACCACCAAGACGTCCTTACCTTGCCCTAGCCGACATCATGAAACTTACCAAAAGGAACAGACCTGCCTACTTTCTGGGTGATCTGAATGCCAAGCACAGAACACTGGGACATGGAAGGAACAACCAAGCAGGAGAAGCCATTCACAATATGATAAGGAACGGAAATCTAACCCACCTGGGCCCAGACTTCCCAACTTACGTCAGACAAGGCCACAGTGGTAAACCAGACATAATACTGTCAAACAACCACCACTTCCTAAACACCCGCATAGAAAGGGGTCCTGTGAGCACAAGCGACCACCTACCAATAATAATGACGCTGTCAACTAACCCCATTCAGAAACCCTCACCACCAAGACTTCAATACACTAAAACTGACTGGGAAGCATTCAGAAGCAGTGCACAGGAAATCAGTGTCACAGATTTTAATGGAAAGGAAACATCATGCATAAATGCCGAGTTAAATACATGGATTAGCACCATAGAAAAATGCATGATTGATCACATCTCCGTAGCTCACCATATAAGGCTCCCACACCCCCCAGCCACTGAGGCGCTCAGGACACTGCAAACCAGATATAAAAATCTTCTACAACTCATAACACAACACAGGTGGACGGATGAGCGCAAAAGACTACAAAGGGAACTTCAAGATGAGCTGCAAGATCTATGCAAAACAGAGTACACCAAACAATGGGATGACCTAATAAGCAAAATCCAAGTCGACTACAGAAACCCAGGAAAGTTCTGGAAAAAAGTAAAGACCCTGATGGGAAGCTCTTCTGAGGAAACACCCTACATCATAGACGCCTCAGGAAATAAACTCTATGAGGAGAGAGAACAAGAGCACGAATTCAAGAAGTTCTGGGAAAAAATATTCAGGATAAACCTGGAAGAAAATTAAAATTTTTGCCCAATTAATGAAAGGGAAATTACAACTCAAGTCGATAACAGAGCTGCAGCACTACTCCCGACGCAAACAATAGACCATAACAACATACGCAATGACTGCCACCTTATGAAACACAATCATTGCAGAGGTCCATAAAACAATTATGGGTTTCAAGAACAAGGCGCCGGGCAACAGCAAGATAAATAAGATGGTATTATCCAACCTACCAGTGATTGCACTCCATCAATGCACATGTATCATATATGCAGCTCTTGCACCTGGACTATTCCCCACATACTTCAAGAATGCCACAATAAGATTAATCCCCAAGCCAGGTAAACCCCCAAACCCAAACTGAAAACTACAGGCCAATTTCCCTCCTCGAAGTACCAGGTAAAATATTCAAAAAAATTATCAATCAGAGACTTGTGAAGTACATGGAAGAGGAAGGGAAGTATAACACCAGGCAGCATGGGTTTAGAAACCACAGAGGGCCCATACAGCTATAGCCCTGATCTACGAGCATATAGCCAACGCAGTGTCGAAAAAAGATCAGTCTAATATAGTGCTTAGAGACGTCTCGAAAGCCTTCGACAAAGTGTGGCACACAGGCCTAAAATATAAGATATCTGAACTAGGGCGTCCTGAGAGATTTACTGCTACTCTCTGCAGCTTTATAGACAATAGAACTGCTAGGCTTAATATCGGCAGCTACTTGGGTGATGTAATAGAACTGAAAAGTGGAGTACCACAAGGAAGCTGCCTCTCCCCCACTCTATTCAACATATACACAGCTGACCTACCCCAACCCCAACATGGAGAATACATCACATACGCTGACGATGTCACCCAAATAATTTGCCAACCGGGACCATCAAAGCTGCTACTAGCTGACAAGACCAAGGCAGCAATTGAACTCATAAACAACTTTGAGAAGCAATGGAAAATTAGCACCAACAAACAAAAGTTTCAGAAAAGTTTCTTTTCATTGCGAAAAGAAACCCGGACCCCATCATCCTTGACAACCATCCAATCATATATGCGGAGGTAGGCAGAATACTGGGACTTATGATAAGTAGAACAGGGATACAAATTCATGTAAGGGACCGACTAAACAAAGCCAAAGCAGCATTAGGAAAACTGAGAAGATTCCGAAGCCTCAGTACTAACATTCAGATCCACCTATATAAGGCTCTAGTTTGGCCGCATCTAGAGTATCCCCCAGTACCACTACACACCATAAAGAAAACTAACATGCAGAAACTGCAAGCAGTGCAAAATAAGGCGCTAAGGAGAGCAGCAAAACACCGTCCACCATATGATCAGACAATCCAGGAGCTCCATGAACTCCTGAACATACAGCCACTACACATCAGACTGTAGCACCAAGCCATCAGGGTGTGGAACACCATCGAAATGTTAGAGGACCCAATGTTTGAAAGATTGCTCCAGGATGAGACGCCCCGCTCCCACAGCTGGTGGCCCAAGAGCCTCGATTCTCTGGATGAAAACCCCGCCCCACAGTATATAATTCCCAGATGAGATACTGACCAGATATCCTTTCCCCATAATTGGAAAACTGAATATGTATGCATGTGTAATTACCTAAGTGTAGTTACAGGATGAGAGCTACGCTCGTGGTGTCCCGTCTTCCCAGCACTCTTTGTCATATAACGCTTTGAAACTACTGACGGTCTTGGCCTCTACCACCTTCTCACTTAACTTGTTCCAACCGTCTACCACTCTGTTTGCGAAAGTGAATTTTCTTATATTTCTTCGGCATCTGTGTTTAGCTAGTTTATATCTATGACCTTTTGTTCTTAAAGTTCCAGGTCTCAGGAAATCTTCCCTATCGATTTTATCAATTCCTGTTACTATTTTGTATGTATTGATCATATCACCTCTTTTTCTTCTGTCTTCTAGTTTTGGCATATTTAATGCCTCTAACCTCTCCTCGTAGCTCTTGCCCTTCAGTTCTGGGAGCCACTTAGTAGCATGTCTTTGCACCTTTTCCAGTTTGTTGATGTGCTTCTTAAGATATGGGCACCACACAACTGCTGCATATTCTAGCTTTGGCCTAACAAAAGTCGTGAACAATTTCTTTAGTATATCGCCATCCATGTATTTAAAAGCAATTCTGATGTTAGAAAGCGTGGCATAGGCTCCTCGCACAATATTCTTTATGTGGTCCTCATGTGATAGTTTTCTATCTAGAACCACCCCTAGATCTCTTTCTTCATCAGAATTCTTTAAAGATTTCTCACATAATATATAGGTTGTGTGGGGTCCATGTTCTCCTATTCCACATTCCATAACATGGCATTTATTAACATTAAATTCCATTTGCCAAGTGGCGCTCCATGTACTTATTTTGTCCAGGTCTTCTTGAAGGGCATGACAATCATCAAAGTTTCTTATCCTTCCTATTATCTTAGCATCATCAGCAAACATGTTCATATAATTCTGTATACCAACTGGTAGATCATTTATGTAGACAATAAACATCACTGGTGCAAGAACTGAACCCTGTGGTACTCCACTTGTGACCATGTGTGTGTATGTGTGGGTATATATGTATATGTGGATGTATGTGTAAGCGTGGGTATACTGTATATGTATATGTGGATGTATGTGTATGTGTATGTATATATATATATATATATATATATATATATATATATATATATATATATATATATATATATATATATATATATATATATATATATATATATATATGCGAACAAGCCAGAATGGTCCCCTGGACAATTTGCAACTGAAAACTCACACCCCAGAAGTGACTCGAACCCATACTCCCAGAAGCAACGCAACTGGTAACTACAGGGCGCCTTAATCCACTTGACCATCACGACCGGACATAATGAGGTGATAGCCGAGGCTATTTGAACCACCCCACCGCCGGCACTCGGATAGTAATCTTGGGCATAGCATTTTACCAAATCACCTCATTCTTAGGGGCACACGTGAGGAACACAAATGCGAACAAGCCAGAATGGTCCCCTGGACAATATGCAACTGAAAACTCACACCCCAGAAGTGACTCGAACCCATACTCCCAGAAGCAACGCAACTGGTAACTACAGGGCGCCTTAATCCACTTGACCATCACGACCGGACATAATGAGGTGATAGCCTGAGGCTATTTGAACCACCCCACCGCCGGCACTCGGATAGTAATCTTGGGCATAGCATTTTACCAAATATGTCCGGTCGTGATGGTCAAGTGGATTAAGGCGCCCTGTAGTTACCAGTTGCGTTGCTTCTGGGAGTATGGGTTCGAGTCACTTCTGTGGTGTGAGTTTTCAGTTGCATATTGTCCAGGGGACCATTCTGGCTTGTTCGCATTTGTGTTCCTCACGTGTGCCCCTAAGAATGAGGTGATTTGGTAAAATGCTATGCCCAAGATTACTATCCGAGTGCCGGCGGTGGGGTGGTTCAAATAGCCTCGGCTATCACCTCATTATGTCCGGTCGTGATGGTCAAGTGGATTAAGGCGTCCTGTAGTTACCAGTTGCGTTGCTTCTGGGAGTATGGGTTCGAGTCACTTCTGGGGTGTGAGTTTTCAGTTATATATATATATATATAGATATATATATATATATATATATATATATATATATATATATATATATATATATATATATATATATATATATATATATATATACATACATATATATATATATATATATATATATATATATATATATATATATATATGTATGTATATATATATATATATATATATATATATATATATATATATATATATATATATATATATATATATATATATATATATATATGAATGAAAACTCACACCCCAGAAGTGACTCGAACCCATACTCCCAGAAGCAACGCAACTGGTAACTACAGGGCGCCTTAATCCGCTTGACCATCACGGCCGTCAAAAGGAAGTGATAGCCAAGGCTATTTGAGCCACTCTCCCGACGGCAACTCGGATGGTAATCTTGGGCATAGCATTTCACCAAATCACCTCATTCTTTGGGGCACACGTGAGGAACACAAATGCGAACAAGCCTGAATGGTCCCCAGGACTATATGCGAATGAAAACTCACACCCCAGAAGTGACTCGAACCCATACTCCCAGAAGCAACGCAACTGGTAACTACAGGGCGCCTTAATCCGCTTGACCATCACGGCCGTCAAAAGGAAGTGATAGCCAAGGCTATTTGAGCCACTTCCCCGACGGCAACTCGGATGGTAATCTTGGGCATAGCATTTCACCAAATCACCTCATTCTTTGGGGCACACGTGAGGAACACAAATGCGAACAAGCCTGAATGGTCCCCAGGACTATATGCGAATGAAAACTCACACCCCAGAAGTGACTCGAACCCATACTCCCAGAAGCAACGCAACTGGTAACTACAGGGCGCCTTAATCCGCTTGACCATCACGGCCGTCAAAAGGAAGTGATAGCCAAGGCTATTTGAGCCACTTCCCCGACGGCAACTCGGATGGTAATCTTGGGCATAGCATTTCACCAAATCACCTCATTCTTTGGGGCACACGTGAGGAACACAAATGCGAACAAGCCTGAATGGTCCCCAGGACTATATGCGAATGAAAACTCACACCCCAGAAGTGACTCGAACCCATACTCCCAGAAGCAACGCAACTGGTAACTACAGGGCGCCTTAATCCGCTTGACCATCACGGCCGTCAAAAGGAAGTGATAGCCAAGGCTATTTGAGCCACTTCCCCGACGGCAACTCGGATGGTAATCTTGGGCATAGCATTTCACCAAATCACCTCATTCTTTGGGGCACACGTGAGGAACACAAATGCGAACAAGCCTGAATGGTCCCCAGGACTATATGCGAATGAAAACTCACACCCCAGAAGTGACTCGAACCCATACTCCCAGAAGCAACGCAACTGGTAACTACAGGGCGCCTTAATCCGCTTGACCATCACGCCCGTCAAAAGGAAGTGATAGCCAAGGCTATTTGAGCCACTTCCCCGACGGCAACTCGGATGGTAATCTTGGGCATAGCATTTCACCAAATCACCTCATTCTTTGGGGCACACGTGAGGAACACAAATGCGAACAAGCCTGAATGGTCCCCAGGACTATATGCGAATGAAAACTCACACCCCAGAAGTGACTCGAACCCATACTCCCAGAAGCAACGCAACTGGTAACTACAGGGCGCCTTAATCCGCTTGACCATCACGGCCGTCAAAAGGAAGTGATAGCCAAGGCTATTTGAGCCACTTCCCCGACGGCAACTCGGATGGTAATCTTGGGCATAGCATTTCACCAAATCACCTCATTCTTTGGGGCACACGTGAGGAACACAAATGCGAACAAGCCTGAATGGTCCCCAGGACTATATGCGAATGAAAACTCACACCCCAGAAGTGACTCGAACCCATACTCCCAGAAGCAACGCAACTGGTAACTACAGGGCGCCTTAATCCGCTTGACCATCACGGCCGTCAAAAGGAAGTGATAGCCAAGGCTATTTGAGCCACTTCCCCGACGGCAACTCGGATGGTAATCTTGGGCATAGCATTTCACCAAATCACCTCATTCTTTGGGGCACACGTGAGGAACACAAATGCGAACAAGCCTGAATGGTCCCCAGGACTATATGCGAATGAAAACTCACACCCCAGAAGTGACTCGAACCCATACTCCCAGAAGCAACGCAACTGGTAACTACAGGGCGCCTTAATCCGCTTGACCATCACGGCCGTCAAAAGGAAGTGATAGCCAAGGCTATTTGAGCCACTTCCCCGACGGCAACTCGGATGGTAATCTTGGGCATAGCATTTCACCAAATCACCTCATTCTTTGGGGCACACGTGAGGAACACAAATGCGAACAAGCCTGAATGGTCCCCAGGACTATATGCGAATGAAAACTCACACCCCAGAAGTGACTCGAACCCATACTCCCAGAAGCAACGCAAGTGGTAACTACAGGGCGCCTTAATCCGCTTGACCATCACGGCCGTCAAAAGGAAGTGATAGCCAAGGCTATTTGAGCCACTTCCCCGACGGCAACTCGGATGGTAATCTTGGGCATAGCATTTCACCAAATCACCTCATTCTTTGGGGCACACGTGAGGAACACAAATGCGAACAAGCCTGAATGGTCCCCAGGACTATATGCGAATGAAAACTCACACCCCAGAAGTGACTCGAACCCATACTCCCAGAAGCAACGCAACTGGTAACTACAGGGCGCCTTAATCCGCTTGACCATCACGGCCGTCAAAAGGAAGTGATAGCCAAGGCTATTTGAGCCACTTCCCCGACGGCAACTCGGATGGTAATCTTGGGCATAGCATTTCACCAAATCACCTCATTCTTTGGGGCACACGTGAGGAACACAAATGCGAACAAGCCTGAATGGTCCCCAGGACTATATGCGAATGAAAACTCACACCCCAGAAGTGACTCGAACCCATACTCCCAGAAGCAACGCAACTGGTAACTACAGGGCGCCTTAATCCGCTTGACCATCACGGCCGTCAAAAGGAAGTGATAGCCAAGGCTATTTGAGCCACTTCCCCGACGGCAACTCGGATGGTAATCTTGGGCATAGCATTTCACCAAATCACCTCATTCTTTGGGGCACACGTGAGGAACACAAATGCGAACAAGCCTGAATGGTCCCCAGGACTATATGCGAATGAAAACTCACACCCCAGAAGTGACTCGAACCCATACTCCCAGAAGCAACGCAACTGGTAACTACAGGGCGCCTTAATCCGCTTGACCATCACGGCCGTCAAAAGGAAGTGATAGCCAAGGCTATTTGAGCCACTTCCCCGACGGCAACTCGGATGGTAATCTTGGGCATAGCATTTCACCAAATCACCTCATTCTTTGGGGCACACGTGAGGAACACAAATGCGAACAAGCCTGAATGGTCCCCAGGACTATATGCGAATGAAAACTCACACCCCAGAAGTGACTCGAACCCATACTCCCAGAAGCAACGCAACTGGTAACTACAGGGCGCCTTAATCCGCTTGACCATCACGGCCGTCAAAAGGAAGTGATAGCCAAGGCTATTTGAGCCACTTCCCCGATGGCAACTCGGATTGTAATCTTGGGCATAGCATTTCACCAAATCACCTCATTCTTTGGGGCACACGTGAGGAACACAAATGCGAACAAGCCTGAATGGTCCCCAGGACTATATGCGAATGAAAACTCACACCCCAGAAGTGACTCGAACCCATACTCCCAGAAGCAACGCAACTGGTAACTACAGGGCGCCTTAATCCGCTTGACCATCACGGCCGTCAAAAGGAAGTGATAGCCAAGGCTATTTGAGCCACTTCCCCGACGGCAACTCGGATGGTAATCTTGGGCATAGCATTTCACCAAATCACCTCATTCTTTGGGGCACACGTGAGGAACACAAATGCGAACAAGCCTGAATGGTCCCCAGGACTATATGCGAATGAAAACTCACACCCCAGAAGTGACTCGAACCCATACTCCCAGAAGCAACGCAACTGGTAACTACAGGGCGCCTTAATCCGCTTGACCATCACGGCCGGGTTCGAGTCACTTCTGGGTTCGAGTCACTTCTGGGGTGTGAGTTTTCATTCGCATATAGTCCTGGGGACCATTCAGGCTTGTTCGCATTTGTGTTCCTCACGTGTGCCCCAAAGAATGAGGTGATTTGGTGAAATGCTATGCCCAAGATTACCATCCGAGTTGCCGTCGGGGAAGTGGCTCAAATAGCCTTGGCTATCACTTCCTTTTGACGGCCGTGATGGTCAAGCGGATTAAGGCGCCCTGTAGTTACCAGTTGCGTTGCTTCTGGGAGTATGGGTTCGAGTCACTTCTGGGGTGTGAGTTTTCATTCGCATATAGTCCTGGGGACCATTCAGGCTTGTTCGCATTTGTGTTCCTCACGTGTGCCCCAAAGAATGAGGTGATTTGGTGAAATGCTATGCCCAAGATTACCATCCGAGTTGCCGTCGGGGAAGTGGCTCAAATAGCCTTGGCTATCACTTCCTTTTGACGGCCGTGATGGTCAAGCGGATTAAGGCGCCCTGTAGTTACCAGTTGCGTTGCTTCTGGGAGTATGGGTTCGAGTCACTTCTGGGGTGTGAGTTTTCATTCGCATATAGTCCTGGGGACCATTCAGGCTTGTTCGCATTTGTGTTCCTCACGTGTGCCCCAAAGAATGAGGTGATTTGGTGAAATGCTATGCCCAAGATTACCATCCGAGTTGCCGTCGGGGAAGTGGCTCAAATAGCCTTGGCTATCACTTCCTTTTGACGGCCGTGATGGTCAAGCGGATTAAGGCGCCCTGTAGTTACCAGTTGCGTTGCTTCTGGGAGTATGGGTTCGAGTCACTTCTGGGGTGTGAGTTTTCATTCGCATATAGTCCTGGGGACCATTCAGGCTTGTTCGCATTTGTGTTCCTCACGTGTGCCCCAAAGAATGAGGTGATTTGGTGAAATGCTATGCCCAAGATTACCATCCGAGTTGCCGTCGGGGAAGTGGCTCAAATAGCCTTGGCTATCACTTCCTTTTGACGGCCGTGATGGTCAAGCGGATTAAGGCGCCCTGTAGTTACCAGTTGCGTTGCTTCTGGGAGTATGGGTTCGAGTCACTTCTGGGGTGTGAGTTTTCATTCGCATATAGTCCTGGGGACCATTCAGGCTTGTTCGCATTTGTGTTCCTCACGTGTGCCCCAAAGAATGAGGTGATTTGGTGAAATGCTATGCCCAAGATTACCATCCGAGTTGCCGTCGGGGAAGTGGCTCAAATAGCCTTGGCTATCACTTCCTTTTGACGGCCGTGATGGTCAAGCGGATTAAGGCGCCCTGTAGTTACCAGTTGCGTTGCTTCTGGGAGTATGGGTTCGAGTCACTTCTGGGGTGTGAGTTTTCATTCGCATATAGTCCTGGGGACCATTCAGGCTTGTTCGCATTTGTGTTCCTCACGTGTGCCCCAAAGAATGAGGTGATTTGGTGAAATGCTATGCCCAAGATTACCATCCGAGTTGCCGTCGGGGAAGTGGCTCAAATAGCCTTGGCTATCACTTCCTTTTGACGGCCGTGATGGTCAAGCGGATTAAGGCGCCCTGTAGTTACCAGTTGCGTTGCTTCTGGGAGTATGGGTTCGAGTCACTTCTGGGGTGTGAGTTTTCATTCGCATATAGTCCTGGGGACCATTCAGGCTTGTTCGCATTTGTGTTCCTCACGTGTGCCCCAAAGAATGAGGTGATTTGGTGAAATGCTATGCCCAAGATTACCATCCGAGTTGCCGTCGGGGAAGTGGCTCAAATAGCCTTGGCTATCACTTCCTTTTGACGGCCGTGATGGTCAAGCGGATTAAGGCGCCCTGTAGTTACCAGTTGCGTTGCTTCTGGGAGTATGGGTTCGAGTCACTTCTGGGGTGTGAGTTTTCATTCGCATATAGTCCTGGGGACCATTCAGGCTTGTTCGCATTTGTGTTCCTCACGTGTGCCCCAAAGAATGAGGTGATTTGGTGAAATGCTATGCCCAAGATTACCATCCGAGTTGCCGTCGGGGAAGTGGCTCAAATAGCCTTGGCTATCACTTCCTTTTGACGGCCGTGATGGTCAAGCGGATTAAGGCGCCCTGTAGTTACCAGTTGCGTTGCTTCTGGGAGTATGGGTTCGAGTCACTTCTGGGGTGTGAGTTTTCATTCGCATATAGTCCTGGGGACCATTCAGGCTTGTTCGCATTTGTGTTCCTCACGTGTGCCCCAAAGAATGAGGTGATTTGGTGAAATGCTATGCCCAAGATTACCATCCGAGTTGCCGTCGGGGAAGTGGCTCAAATAGCCTTGGCTATCACTTCCTTTTGACGGCCGTGATGGTCAAGCGGATTAAGGCGCCCTGTAGTTACCAGTTGCGTTGCTTCTGGGAGTATGGGTTCGAGTCACTTCTGGGGTGTGAGTTTTCATTCGCATATAGTCCTGGGGACCATTCAGGCTTGTTCGCATTTGTGTTCCTCACGTGTGCCCCAAAGAATGAGGTGATTTGGTGAAATGCTATGCCCAAGATTACCATCCGAGTTGCCGTCGGGGAAGTGGCTCAAATAGCCTTGGCTATCACTTCCTTTTGACGGCCGTGATGGTCAAGCGGATTAAGGCGCCCTGTAGTTACCAGTTGCGTTGCTTCTGGGAGTATGGGTTCGAGTCACTTCTGGGGTGTGAGTTTTCATTCGCATATAGTCCTGGGGACCATTCAGGCTTGTTCGCATTTGTGTTCCTCACGTGTGCCCCAAAGAATGAGGTGATTTGGTGAAATGCTATGCCCAAGATTACCATCCGAGTTGCCGTCGGGGAAGTGGCTCAAATAGCCTTGGCTATCACTTCCTTTTGACGGCCGTGATGGTCAAGCGGATTAAGGCGCCCTGTAGTTACCAGTTGCGTTGCTTCTGGGAGTATGGGTTCGAGTCACTTCTGGGGTGTGAGTTTTCATTCGCATATAGTCCTGGGGACCATTCAGGCTTGTTCGCATATATATATATATATATATATATATATATATATATATATATATATATATATATATATATATATATATATATATATATATATATATATATATATAAGTATGTATGTATGTGTATATGTGAGTATATGTAGGTATATATGTGTATATATGGACAACTCGATAAATAATAATATGTATGTATGAACAACTCGATAAATAATAATAATAAAATAAAGAGCCTTAACCCTTAGAGTGCACATCATATCATATAACGTGTTGGAATACTACGCAAGATTTAAACGGCTCACTGATACACGGGATTCACGACACCTTCATCAGGGCTCTTGTAAACAGACGCCATTTTTTTTTTAAATCGTGGGCCAAACTCCCGGGTGTTATTGGCCTCAGTATTGAGTGAGCTACCAAGCCTGATGCAAACAGCATGAGCTAACAGCACTGCTGTTCAGCTTGTGACCACAGCATAGCCTAAAAATGCCATAATATACTTGTTCATGCTATTATGTAGCGATGATATTATTACAGAAGACCCCCTGACTGATAAAACTGACCAGGGTTCTGATAATAGCAAGATTGTGGTGATATTTAGCGCTGTGCGCCATGGAGGCAGGAGTAATGCTGTGGGAGGGAGGGTGGTGGCGATGTCTTCTGACTGTGTGTGGCCACCTTTTATTGACTGCACTCACCATACCAGCTTAGTGGTTCGCTATGGTGAACACAAATGTAGATACTTATATATAACGTGTGTATAGAGGGTATAAACAGCAAGAGGAGAAGGTTGGGAGCCGCCATTTTGGTGAGGGCAGTGGCGTCGTCTGCACAACACCACCGTGCAGACGACGTGTTGTTTACTGGTTACCACGATGGTCTTTGGGCACCATACCAGTTTACTTGTACAAGTATGGTGAATAAAACAGGTAGATATTTATATATAATGTGTGTATATAGCATAATAACACCACAAACGGTATTGTTGGAGGAGAAATATTAGTGCGTCTGGCATTGAGGGCGGCAGCCATCAGCTGACTGTGTGAGGTCCTACGTCTTTGTGCCTTTACTCACCATACAAGCTTAGATATACAGTTATGGTGAACAAAACATGTAAATACTTATACATAACGTCTGTATATAAAAACAAAAACAGTATGGTGGGTGGAGAATGGTGGCAAGTCAGGTGAGGTGAGGGAGGGAGGGAGTGGCAGCCAGTAGCGGGCTGCCACTGCCTGTCACTGCCACTCAGCATACCAACTTAGTGGCTCGTTATGGTGCACACGAATGTAGATACTTATATATAGCGTCTGTATATAGTGAATAAAAGCAAAAACAGTATTGTGGGAGGAGAATGTGGGTGAGTCAGGTGACTTGAGGGAGGGAGGAAGTAGCAACCAGTGGCAGGCTGCCACTGGCACTGCCACTCAGCATGCCAACTTAGTGGTTCGTTATGGTGCACACGAATGTAGATACGTATATAGTGAATAAAAGCAAAAACAGTATTGTGGGAGGAGAATGTGGGTGAGTCAGATGACTTGAGGGAGGGCGTGAGTGACTGGCTGGTACACGGTGGTCACTCCTCATTACTTTTTGACTCATAATAGCTTCTTAGTGGTTCGTTATAGTGAACAAAACATGCAGATACACATATATAACCTGTGCTTATAGTGTAATAACCGAAAAAGTATTTGTTCACTGATTGATGAACATAATTGAATCAACAATATGCACACCATATTTTTGAGTACAGCGATGATTCACTCATTTTATTATATAAATATATCAAACTACACACTATTGAATAATATTACAGCAAAAAAACTATGAAAAATCAATCAGAGACATTGAAATAATTTAGTAATTATCTCTTTGTGGCAACTCCGGCCTGACAGCTGGCGATCAACAGACCGCCTGTGACGCACGCTGAGTTAGCACCTATTTTTTGCCAGACTTACCTGCCCTATAGCAGGCAATATATGCCACTTATGATTTTTGTATTATTTTTCCCGTGATCAGTCAACACAAATTAACAGGTTAGGAAGAAATAATAATTTTTTTTTTTCAAAATTACATGCACCTGTGGGGAAGAAAGGATATTATACCCCTAGCATGTTAAGGGTTAAAAAGAACAACATGTGTAATTACCTAAGTGTAGTTACAGGATGAGAGCTACGCTCGTGGTGTCCCGTCTCCCCAGCACTCTTTGTCATATAAAGCTTTGAAATTACTGACGGTTTTGGCCTCCACCACCTTCTCACTTAACTTGTTCCAACCGTCTACCACTCTGTTTACAAAAGTGAATTTCTGTATATTTCTCTGGCAGCTTTGTTTCGTTAGTTTAAATCTATGACCTCTTGTTCTTGAAGTTCCGAGTCTCAGGAATTCTTCCTATCAATTTTATCTATTCCTGTTACTATTTTGAACGTAGTGATCATATCGCCTCTTTTTCTTCTATCTTCTAGTTTTTGCATATTTAATGCCTCTAATCTCTCCTCGTAGCTCTTGTCTTTCAGTTCTGGGAGCCACTTAGTGGCATGTCGTTGCACCTTTTCCAGTTTGTTGATGTGCTTCTTAAGATATGGGCACCATACAACCGCTGCATATTCCAGCTTTGGTCTAATAAAAGTCGTGAACAATTTCTTTAGTATTTCTCCATCCATGTATTTAAAAGCAATTCTAAGGTTAGAAAGTGTAGCATAGGCTTCTCACACAATGTTCTTAACACTTTCGCCCGGGCATGACGCAGCATTGCGTCATCCGTTTACTGGCGGTAATACCGGGAATGACGCAGCATTGCGTCATCCACTTTAAATAATCGCCAAAAATCAGGTTTTATCCGATTTTTTTGGGACTGGTTTTAAAATGTGCGCCGATGTCTTCCCATTTTCTTTGGTGAGCCTCGTGGCCCTCAGGTGGCTTGGCACACGCCGTCGGCCCATTGTTTTCGCTCCACTGTTGTGACCAATGTCGCCTCCCCTCACATCTCAAACGTGTGAACATTTCGTCTATTTTCCGTGGCTATATTTCTTACTGCGTCTTTAGAAACTATCTACGCTTACTCCACGATGGATAGTGATCATGAAAAAGGCCCTTCCAGGAAGAAAATTGCGAAAGAAAGGCTTCAAAAGGAAGGGAATTGGGAGTGTAGCTGGAAGGCATCTGAGCGCTCACTCGCGGCTAACGCGTTGCCCGCCTCAACTCGTCGGCGGTTGGAGCGTGACCAGGTTTTTTATTTTATATGCTAATGTTCGTCTAGAGAATTCTATTGCGAACCCATTGAGACCAAAATGAAAGACCTAGGACAAAAATTGAGGTGACCAGAGTGAAAATAGTGAAAACATTTTATTGCGTTTGCGCACTCCTGGGTAACTCATTCGCACTTTCTCTGTTTGCTGCGGGTAATTAGCCGGGCTTTTGGAGTTTATATGCATTTAGTGCTGTAGAGAATTCTATTGCGAACACAATGATACCAAATTTAATCTCGTAGGACGAGAATTAAGGTGACAAAGTTGAAGAGAGAGTACACTTTTCAGAATTTACGCGCACTCCCGTGACACCCTGGGCCCCATATCGCATAGTTGAAGGGTGGCGCGCGGGGTACGCCAAAGTGTTAATGTGGTCCTCGGGTGACATTTTTCTATCTAAAACCACCCCTAGATCCTTTTCTTTATCGGAATTCTTTAAAGATTTCTCACCTAATTTATAGGTTGTGTGGGGTCTATGTTCTCCAATTCCACATTCCATGAAGAAATCAGAACTGAGGCTACCCTCGGGCCTGGGGCATTCTGGGATTTTTTTCAAAATGGCCGCTGCTCACTGATGGCCTCAGGCATGTATTTAGTACACAGCCAACCGCGCGCGCGCGCTTTTTGAATGGGTACCAAAAAATCAAAGAGAGTTTTCTCAGTTGGCGCAGTTTCCCACTGACCGAGAATACTCGGTTGGTGCCGTTCAGTGGTTAAGGGTTAAGCATTTACATTTTTTTTTCTTTTATAGTGTCGTCTGTGTACTCTTTCTACGTTGGACCTCTTTCTGGCTTTCCTCAAAGGAACATATTTCAGACAGACTTGATATGCTTACGACGTCAGTTTTTCTATTCCTTCTGTAGAATTTTTATTACTTGGAACAGTTTCCCCACTGAATGTTTGTAAGTTCCTTGTTTATTTTCTCCCAGTCTATCCTTTTATTATTAAAATTGAATTTATTGAATAATCCCTCTCGCTTGATCATTGTTTTAGATCTATTCTGAGCATTGATGGTCTATTGCACTTCAATTAGCTTGTGATCTGAGTGCTGTATATGGTATCTGATAACATAATGTCGCTGATTATGACTTCATTGTTTGTGAAGACCTGATCAAGAATATTTTTGTTTCTCGTTGAATCAGATATCTTGACTGATATCTGTTGGCTGAATGAAAATTTGTCAAAGAATCTAAGCAGTTCTCTACTCCGTGGTTGGTTGTGTTTTGATAGATTTCCTGGTATAATATTATTGTTTGCTATATCTGATGTTGAAGCTTGTTGATGATTCTATATGTTGAAGCATTTGGGTCAATATGTGATGAGTCAGGTGCAGGTGGTGCAATGTGAGATTTCTTTAAAGTCTTTGCAAAAGACTTAATTGATAATATTTGTTTCATTCCCTTCGCTCTTATTTTCAAAAACGTCATATAGTGTACAATACAAATTACCCATTTCTCCCTCACTACCTCTGTCCCTCATTGCCTCCCTCCCTCTTACCTTCACTTCCTCTCTCCCTCCCACCTTCACTTCCTCTCTCCCTCCCACCTTCACTTCCTCCCTCCCTCCCTCCTATCTTCACTGCATCCCTCCTGCCACAAGAGCCACTTCTGGTAGGTGGTTAGCTCAGTAGATTGCCAGCCAGAGATAGCCTGGAGAGTTTCCATCTAATACAATAAAGCATTCATGAAACAAGTATTTTTTACCATTTTATTATCCTAATAATATTACTAAACAAAATCTGTACCAAAAATTTATATGATGTACATCCAGAATTTAAGAAACCAATCTGGCTAACGGAGTCGAGTGTGATAGGCGTATCGGACTGAGCCCATCCCTCCCCAATCACCAACAGACCTTCCCCACCACCCTTCATCCCATACATGCACACTGCTCCCAAACTTGAGTAATCGAACCAACCCCAATTGTGAAACTGCAAGTTTCGGATAACTTACATTTGCAAAGTATGTGGCTGTCTGTAAATCTGCCCAAAATATTCAATAAATGTTTAAGTACATCAGTTAAAATGATGTACCACCAGAAATGTTAGTCAAGTATCCAACATTTGCTTACTGCAGATTGTAAAACTGCCTCTCAGTTGCCTGGGTGTATGGAGCATTTATTAGCAGCTGTGTATCTGACTCACCACAGATGTAAGCTACCTTGTATAGTGACTGTTGTGGTTCACGTTTTTGAACTACATGTGAAAAATAAAGACACTGTTCACATGTGTATGTATATTTATGTATATATATGTGAATGCATAGCATGTATATGTATTAAAATTGTGTAACTAGCTTCATAATTTAAAGATTCATTTGGCTAAACAAGTTGTAACTTGCTTAGACAAATGAACTATGGGGGTTCTGTCCCTGAGCCCATTATATGCATCTGCAACCCTTTCAGCCTCCAAAAACATGATGGGTATGGGTGAATAATAAACTACTATAATCATTTATTTCAGATACTATGCAGTGAACAGAGTTCATTACAGCTGGAGTGTAGTATTCAAGAGTCTCATTGAATCCTGATCAGCACAAAGTATACAAAAACTGCCACTAACCTGACAAGCTGTGTGTGTGCCCCCTCAACACACCAAGATGACTTCATAGATCGAACATCCCATGCTCGAACACTGGAGCCATGAGTTGCAGCAATTTGAGATCCTAGTTGGTGAGGATACCAGCGGCCAGTACCTAAACTTACACTGCCGCGGCCTTCTACTGTAGCTTCTCCAACTAGCTGCAGTTGTAGTAGAGGTGAAAATATATTACCTTTTTTATTCTTTAAATGTTGATGTACATTGTGCACCATTTTTTTTAATCTTCATGAAAATGTTTGCTTTATATAATTATCTTGAGGTTATCTTGAGATGATTTCGGGGTTTTAGTGTCCCCGCGGCCCGGTCCTCGACCAGACCTCCACCCCCAGGAAGCAGCCCATGACAGCTGACCAACACCCAAGTACCTATTTTACTGCTAGGTAACAGGGGCATAGGGTGAAAGAAACTCTGCCCATTGTTTCTCGCCGGCGCCTGGGATCGAACCCAGGACCACAGGATCACAAGTCCAGCGTGCTGTCCGCTCGGCCGACCGGCACCCCATTGTAGATCAGTAGATTTTTACAGTAAATTGTAGATCATAAAAGTCCAAAGAGGCAACATGATATATCTGAAAGTTCAATTATTTACAATATATTGTATTTCATCAAAAGAAAAGTAAATGATATACTTTCATTGACTAGTATTTATATATAGTGGGGCCTCAATTTACGATGGTAATCTGTTCCCAGAGACGTATCGTAAGTCGAAATATCATAAGGCGAAACGAATTTTCCCATAAGCAATAATGGTAATTGAATTAATCCGTTCCACGCCCCCAAAAATATTAACTTAAAAATACATTTTATACTGAATAATTCTCTAACTACAATACAATACATATGTTTATCTTACCTTCATGGAAGACTCTTAATGGCATATGGAAGATGGTGATGAGGGGGGAGGAGGAGAGGTGTTAGTGCTTGGAAGAGTAACTTTCATTATAACATCAAGCAGTGATGACTTCTCTGGGGTACACACACTCCTACATTTTGCCTGCATACCACTAGGACTTGGTTGTGGTTCACTCCTTGTTTGTCTCACTAAAAATTTGTCTAGTGACACTTTGCTTTGCTTTGATGTCCAAAGGGATTGGAAAGGATGGGGGAGGTAGAGGGATGGGGAGATGAAAATCAGGAAGAGGATGCGGGTGTAGAGAGAGAGGAGGTTTGAAAGTTCGGTGGCCTGTCCACCATGGGTTGACATATGTGTATGTGTCGTTTGTTTGCGTATGTGTTATGTTGGGTTGTCAGTACATTGGCTGGGGAGGCTAGTGTTTGTGACCTTGTTGGTGTCCCAAAGCACTAGAGCTGATGGAGTTGGCTGAAGGAGGTTAATCTTAGCAACATCAGGGTAGTTACACTTCTGATAGCACGACAAAGGGTTTTATGGTTTTATATTTTTTTTGTAGTAGTTTTATTTATTTATTTATTTTTTTATTTATTTATTATTTTTTTTTATTTTTATTTTTATTTTTATTTTTTTTTTTATTTATTTTCTTTATTCTTCATTTGGTGTGGATCGGGTCTGGGATGGGCCACTCATCTGGGTCGTCTGGCAGGCCGCTTAGTATTTGAGGTCTTGGGAAGGCCTGATCATGGATGTGTCTGATCACTTTTTGCTGGAGTGATTCTTCTGGTTGTGTGTGGTGGTTCGTGGATCTTGTAGTCACTGGTGGTGTTTACTGCTACGAAGGGATCTTCGGGGTCTGGGACATACATGTTCTTCATGCGGTACAGCTGTCTTCTGGCCAGGTAGCTGAGCCTGATGTTCATTGGCTTCATGTTGAGCATCTCATGGATTTGGTCAGTTCTTACCCTGTCCATCAGTGTCAGGCCCTCCGCAAAGCAAAGTGCTTTATTTTGTACCCGTTGGATCTTCAGCATGTTGGATTTGTTGGTGAGGTTCAGGGGGACGTAAGGGTATTCCAGGCTAGGCCTTATGCTTACTCTGTACAGGTGGAGCTTGATGTGGGATGGGGCTTGCTTGAAATGGAAGAGCCTCGCCAGTGAACCCCGGGCCAACACTGTCTTCTGGGATACGAACTGGGAGGAGTTGAGTAGCCTGTTGAAGTTGTATCCGAGCACTGTGTTGGAGTTTGAGATGGCTATGGGTTCACCCCTGATTCTTATCCCCCCCTCATTTTCGATTGAGAAGGCCATACAGCCGACAGTGCTTAATTGGATCTTTTCTGGGTTAGTGGTGATCCTCCATTTCCTTTCCCAGTTAGCAGTCCTGGCTAGTTCTACGTTTGCCTTACAGGTTACAGTTGCATGCTTGGCCGCTTGGCTGCTTGGGTTAGATGTTATTATGTGTGTTACGTCGTCCGCAAATTGCACGATAATGGTGTCCCTATACTCTGGTTGGGGCAGGTCGTTTACAAAGATGTTGAAGAGAACCGGGCTCAAGCATGATCCTTGGGGGACTCCAGCTGTTGGGGTGAAGGCTGCGGCCTCTTTCGCCTTGAAGCTGGGGGTAACTTGCCTATTCTTTAGGAAATTTCTGATCAGCCGGAGGAGGGTCCAGTTTTGTGCTGGTAAGTCTGCTAATTTGTACACAAGACCATCGTGCCATAGGCTGTCGAAGGCCTTGTGTACGTCCCTCGTCGCAATCAAAGCTACCTGTTTTTGCTTGCGAATTGAGCTTACGACGTCGTAGACGATGTTTATTGCATGCTGGGTTGATCTATGTGCTCAAAAGCCAAACTGTTTTTCTGTGAAGAGGTTGTTGTACTTCATGTAGTAGTTAAGATGGTTTGACATGATTTTTTCAAAGCACTTGCCTATTGTGTCTAAGAGGGAGATTGGACGGTAGTTGCCAGGTTGGTGGGGGTCTTTCTTGGGTTTGGGAATGAATATCATCTTGGCCACTTGAATGCTACAGGGATGTGACCCGATGCCAGCATAGCGTTGAATAGGTTGAGTAGGGATTGCAGAAGATTGCCTGGTAGAAGTTTGATCTGCAGCGCTTTGATCCCCGATGGTCCTGGGGCCTTATCTCTGTTGCTTTTGATGACTCCTCTCATCTCTAACATAGTTATGGGTCTTGTTAGAGGGTGGTCATCTTCTAGGGTTGTCAGGTCTATCAGAGGGGTGCTGTGAAGGGAGGCGACGTTTTCTGTTGTCCATTGGTTGACACGTTCAAAGTGAGTGTTGTTGAAGGCTCTGCTGTTTGAAGCCGTGAGAGTCTTTTTCCATACTGCGCCCATGAGGTCAGCCTGGTCTTGCGGGTCTTCTATTTTTTCTTGTTGCTCCTCGTCATCTTCGTCAAGGAATGTGTGTACGAGGTAGGTGAGGCTGGGGTTAACCGATCCCAAGAGCTGTCTGATCTTGCGTCAGAAAGCTCCCGGTTCACCTTTTGTACTGGTTGACCTGCCTCACAAGGGTTCCCCATATGTAGCTCTTGTGAGTCATAGTGACACTTGTTTTTTCCTTCGTTTTAACATTTGTCTGTAGTGATGCATCACAATGTCATTGAAAAGGTTAAGGCAACGGCCTACTGCAGCTTGATTGGGTGAGTCGTTTCAGCAAAAGTTTGCAGTTCTTCTCATGCTGCACACATTTTCTTAATTTTTGAGGAAGGAACATTCTCTACTGCCTCCTCCTTCCCTGAAGAAATTTCCTCAGCTACCTCTTGTTGCTGTGCCTTGTGAAGGGCTTGCAGTTTTTCGGTGGTCAGTTCTTCGCTTTGTTTCTCCACCAACTCCTCAATATCAGCACCATCCAATTCCAAATCCAATTGCCAGCCCAGAAAAACAATTTCCTCAACAAGAGGCACTTCAAGTTCCGGCTCAAACCCTTTAAAGTCTCATCCTGCAACACATTCAGGCCACAATTTTCTCCAGCCAGATATCATGGTTCTTAAGAGTCATTTCTTGCCAGGCTTTTTCTGAGTTTTAAAGCACTACAAATGTTAAAATGGTTTTTCCAGAACTCTTTGACGGTGAGGTTTGTGGCATCGGTCACTTTGACACATCTCCGAAAAAGTGCCCTTTCATAAAGTTTCTTAAATTTGGCAACGATTTTCTGGTCCATAGGCTGAAGTAGAGGAGTGGTGTTGGGAGGAAGGAACTTTACTGTAACAAAACTAAATTTCTCAATGAATCCTCCCCGCCTGGAAGATGGGCAGGAGCATTGTCAAGAAGAAGCTGGGCCTTGAGTGGCAAACTTTTCTCCTGCAGATATTTTTTGATGGAAGGGCAAACCACTTCATTTATCCACTCAGTAAAAAATTGCCTCGTCACCCATGCCTTAGCATTAGCCCTCCAAATCACACACAGTTTGTTTTTCTGCACATTATATTTCTTGAAAGCCCTTGGATTTTCGGAATGATACACAAGCAAGGGTTTAATTTTCAAATTGTCATTCACATTACCACACAGCACAAGAGTAAACCAATCTTTCATGGGCTTGTGTTCGGGCAATGACTTCTCCTCCTTGGTAATGAATGTCTTCTTTGGCAATCTTTTCCAGAATAGCCCTGTCTCATCACAATTGAACACTTGTTGTGGTAGGTATGCCTCACTCTGCACAAAATCTTTAGATTCGCCAATAAATCTTTCAGCCACTGGTTTGTCAGAGCTGGCACCCTCCCGATGCCTCACAACACTGCCCGAAACGCTGCGCGTACTAGTGGCTTTACAAGATTGTAATTACTATGCTATGTATCCTCAATCCCAATGTACCTTTTTGTATATACACTAAATAAATAAATAAATAAATAACACTATGAATGCCACTTCTTTTTCTAAATTTCTCAAACCATCCTCTGCTCGCCTTAAAATATTTCGTATTTGCATCACTCGTTCCAGGGGGTTTCTTTATAAGGTCTTCATGCAATTTCCTTGCTTTTTCACAAATGATGGCCAATGAAATTCTATCAGCTGCTAACTCCTTGCTGTGTATCCAAATTAATAATTACTGTTCAAACTGTTTAACATCCTCAAGTGTTTGTGTTCTGTGTTTCGTGATTATTGATATGCCTTTTGCTACTTTAGCACTCATAATGTTCATTTTCTAAGCAACTATGGTGAATATCGTTGTCTGAAATTTGTTGTATTGCCTAACTAGTTTAGCAACCCGCACACCATCTTCATGTTTACGAATGATCTCTTGCTTTTCCTTTATGGTCATCCTCACATGTGTTTTCATATTTTGAACCTTACCACTGACTTTCTTCGGACCCATGGCATGATATATAATAATCAGTTTTATTTAAAAAAAAAAAAAAGAAATCTCCAAAATATTGGAATTTCTTATAAGCGTGATCGTCACTAAGCTGGTGCCTCTGGTAAATTGAGGCAGGTCGGCCCGTGCAACCAGTAACCATGCGCTCGGTCGACCCGAACCTGTATCAATGAATATCGTTAGTCGACAACACTATTGTAAGTAGTCGCATTTTCTGATCAAATTTATATTGTAACTCGAAAATATCGTAAGTCGAGGCAATCAAAGTCGAGGAGTTACTGTACATTACAGTACAACCTCGATTCAACATACCCCGATTCCCCGCATCTCCAGCTAGGTCGCACACTTTTCAGGCTGAGTTTACTCACCCGGTCTAGTTCTTATTTACTCTGGTTCGCTGAAGCAGGGGATGTGAGGATTTGCTTACGATGTTGGGACAGAGTTCACAGACTGGTGGAAAACTTTCCCATTCTATCACAGGTTACAATTAATAATTCCTTCACATGACAAGTTGGATCACACAAGTGGACGACACAACAAGTGAACCATATGAACCAAACACCAGCCAGAATGGTTCACACAAGTGAACGACTGTGTTTCCATGATTTTCGTTCATTGATTTGTGGCACATGTATGTTTGTAGATTAATTTAAAGGCTGAAGCATGAATAGCTAACTAATGTGTTGAAATCTTTTTATATACATTTTTGTGGTGAAACAAGTTGAGGGAGGGTGGAATGATAAGGGAATAATGTACTGTAAACCTCATTTTACAGTGAGGTTTCACTCACTTTCGTTTGTGTCATCATAGTTCAGTGACCCATGACTTTTGAAAGTTTCAGATTAATAAATGATTTCTAACGCCGGTATTCTAATAGCTCTTTATTATCATAATTAAACTAAACTAAATAAAAACAAAAATATACTGTAATATGATAAACATCTGCTATTTGAGAAATGATTAATGTTATTGGCACAACAATTCCAGCTTGAGTGGATGGGTCTAATCCGTGTGCACACAGCACCATGAGTGTTTCGTTCGATTTTGTTGCCAGTTCAGTGACCTACGGCTTCAAAATTTTAAATAATAAATCAGTTCTAAAACAGGTATCTTTTATAGTTCTTATTACTATAATAATCTTGCTAAACTAAATATATAACCCAAAAATATATAATTTTATGAAAATCGAATATTTGAGAGAAATTTATGTTACTGGATCTGGCTTAAACACCATCCTACTGTAGGGTGTATCTACACCCTACTGTAGGGTGTACAGACCTAGTCTGCATTCATACAGCAGGCACCCAGTGCCATTAGCTTTGTCTGTGAGCTACGTGTTTGTCCGCCGGTGGAATAATAATCATGGAATTTACTATTTTTTGACTACAGCTGTGTTGCTATACATCAAGATGTCTCAGAGGCTTGCTAATAGTGCCTAATTAGTGCCAAAATTGAGTCAATATTTTGCAAGAACTAGTAGCATAAAATCAACCAGCACACCCATACCCAGCAAGAGCACAGCTGTACCCAGCATGAGCACAACCATACCCAACACATGCACAGCCGTACCCTGCACAAACACAGCTGTATCCAGCACAAACACAGCCATTGGAGAACATAAACCCCACACAACCTATATATTATGTGAGAAACCTTTAAAGAATTTTGATAAAGAAAGAGATCTAGGGGTGGTTCTAGATAGAAAACTATCACCTGAGGACCACAT